>NC_047659.1:124682258-124982258 GCF_011762505.2 Arvicanthis niloticus
CCAATACTGTCTTCTTGGCTCTGTGGTCACTAGACATACATGTGGTATACATATGCACATATATACATGACACACATATAAATAAAGTAAACTCTCAAAGGATTAACAAAGATTATTTAAATATTGTGTGTGTGTGGGGTATTACCACAGCACACATGTGAGGTCAGGGGACAGCACACATGTGAGGTCAGGGACGATCTGACCCCACACGTGGGGGAGTTGGTTCTTTGACCATGTAAGCCCTAGGTCATCAGTCTTGGCAGCAAGTGCCTTTACCAACTAAGCTTACTGGTAACTTCTAGATTTTTCACGTCATTTACCCTAGCCCATTAATCCCTTCTACTTAGGAGGCCAAGACTGAAGGATCTGGAGTTCAAGGTTTGCCCAGGCTTCAGAGAAAATAAGGCATTGTCACACAATGTTAAAAAAAAAAAGAAGAAGAAGAAGAGCCGGGCGGTGGTAGCGCACGCCTTTAATCCCAGCACTTGGGAGGCAGAGGCAGGCGGATTTCTGTGGGTTAAGAGGTTAGCCTGGTCTACAGAGTGAGTTCCAGGACAGCCAATGATTCATAAAGAAACCCTGTCTTGTGGGGGCCAGGGGAGGCTAGAATTATAGATCAGTAAGATCAAGGCTAGGGTTGGTTACAAGAGACTCTTCTCAAAAAGAAAAAAGAAAAAAGAAAAGTAGCCGAGTACACTGGAGCTCGGCCCAGTGCTCAGAGCAACAGTGTCTGCTGCAAAGGGAAACTCGGGTTCTAGCACTGAAAGGCAAAGAGCTCCAAGCCGAGCTTTGTAGTGCGCCCCTCAGTCCTAACATTCAGGACTCAGAGACAGGTGGATGCTGAGTTTGAGGCCAACCTGGTCTATAGAGTGAGTTTTAGGACACCTGAACTGTTTCAATTAGGACAGAGTTGAGCTGCAGAAGACCAAAATAGTGGCTTACACATGACAGAACACTGGCACTAGAAAGATGGGTCAGCAGATAAAAGTGTGATGCCCAGAGTTCAATCCTCAGGACCCACTCCTCCAAGTTGTTACTAAACACACACACACACAGATGTAATTTAAAAACTATTCTTAGTTGATCTGCTGAGCAGGTGACAACTCAGGTTCCTTCTAACTTTCAATTCCACTACCTGCAAGCAGTAACTCTTGACTTCATTCATCCAAGACAGATGGGGCTGAAGTGTACTCTGTTAGCAGTTTGCATGAGACCCTGGGTTCAGGCTCCAGCACTGCAGTCTGGATGTGAAGGTACACACTGGAATCCCAGCACTTGGGAAGTGGAGACAAAGGTCAGAAGGTGAAAGCCAGTCTGAGCTCAGGAAACCCCATCTAAATTTTAAGGTGCTTGTAGGATCCCTTCAAGAATAGGATTGTCACGGTCTCCAAGAACTCCACTTTCTCAGTACTTTCTCCCAATGGTCTCGTTACTCACATTTAATCACCTTGCTATCCTGAGCTACAGAGCTGGGAAATAGTCCTCACTTAGGTGCATGGCTCCTGGGGTAAACTGAGGGTTTCGTTTGACCACTGGCTGAACTTGGCAAGGAGGCAGAGAAGCAGGCAGCTGCGGGATATCTTGCTTGGGTGACTGTAAAAGTAACTTTTATTCTGCTGTTGGTCGTCTCCGAGGCTTCCTAATGCAGGCATAGTCCTGGAAGCTTCTAGCCTCTGTACAATCTAATCTAGGCCTAGAATATTTTCAGCCTCTGAGACTTACTACTGAATACGCACATCCTTGATAGTTCTGAGTGCTGGCTGGCTGGTTCAACTTAGCTCTTCTAGCTAAGACTCTGCCCCAAGCTGATTCAATCTGCTCTCGCTCTCTTTCTCTCTCCTTTCTCCCCTCCCTCTCTCTCTGCCACTCCTGAAATTGTTCAGCTTGGCCTCAAACTAACTCTAGCAAGTTGTTCTAGTGTTCTGGCTCCTTCTCTCTCTCTGCCTCGTCTATATTCACCTGTGTGGCTTGTTCTCTTTCCCCTGGCTCTGTACAACTCTCCCAGTAAAACTGCCTCCTCCTTCTCCACCCTTCTCTCTGCACTGCTCTTTAAGTAGCTTTCTTTTCCTCTCTTGACACTTGGGCATGCCCTATTCTGTCAAATCTTTCTCTGATTGGTCACTTTGTCTGCCACTCAATTAGACACCACTTTCAAACATGGGTGCTTCATTCTACAAACTAACTAACTTTCCTCTTTGGGTCTGGGATTAGAGGTGCATGCTAAGTAAGGGCATGTCTGTATATCAGAGAGGGGTGGGGCAGGGAGGGAGAGAAGGGGGAAGGGAGAGAGGAGGGAGGAAGAGAAGGGGGAAGGGAGAGAGAAGGGAGATTAAAGCCACACCACAACTAGAAACAAGTTTTTCCAGTAAACAACACAATCTCAGGATTCAGTGTGGTCAAATGTCCTGCAATAGGTAATTCTTTAAGGCAGGCAGGAAGCCCTGGACGTGGCATTAAAAATGGCAGAGTGGTGGGATATAGACTATAGGAGGGAAGGGGTTCCTAGAGGCCACTGCCTCCCTCATCCTGTAAGAAAATGGTGGGCAGGTGAGAAGTTTGAGGGCAGCCTAGGTTAGGAGACTCAGAGCTGGGGGCCACAGAGCCACTGAGGTTAGGGTCAGGCTGAGGTACAAGAGAGGGAGGATGAGCTGGAAGCACAGGCTAATTAACGGAGTTAGGACTTGTCCCTTGACTTGTCATTCTGAGGAGCCCTAGGCGCAGGGGACTGAATCTGTGACAGAGGGAAAAGCTGGAGTCATAGACATACTGGGTGGGACCAGAAGGCACAGAGGGTCTCCAGTAGCTGAGAACATTTGAGCACTGTGCAAGGAGGAAGAGCCCAGGAAGACAGCCTCCCAGGGCAGCCAGCAGCTTGGAAGGCCAGTACTGCTGAAGACATGAACATGAGCAGCAGCTGTCAGGAAGGAGCCCTGTCACTTCAGGTCAGAACTGGACATGCCTGAGTGCTCCCCTGCCTGAGGAAGAAGCAATCTGGATCAAAATCCAGCTGAAGAAGCAGAAGCTCAGGACTGAAGCCTTTTGTGGACAGAGAGGTTGATAATCACGGTCTCGATTTCCCTGGTGATGCTGGAGAGCTTGGGGTGTGTGCTGTAAGGCAGTCTTTGACGGAGGTCTGGGGACTCCAACTCCTGAATTGGTCTCCATTTCCTCAAATCTTTGGAGAAAGCTACATGGAGTTTATAAGCAGGAAATAACTTCCTCAGAAACAGTGGCCCAGGTTCAGGCCATCCTGCTCGTCCTTCAGGTCTGAAAACCAGCAGTACATTAAAGTGTGGCTGTGTTAACATTGGACCGGATAATTCCTGCCCCTCTCACCTGTGCTGTGTCATGGGCAGCACTCTCAGAAGTAGGTTTTAATACTATCTCTGCTTGGCACAGTGGTTCTCAACCTTCTTACTGCTGTGACCCTTTACTAGAGTTCTTCATGTTGGGATGAACCCTAACCAGAAAATGATTTCACTATAAATTTGCTACTGTTATGAATCAGATCGTAATTATCTAATATTTGGGATACTGACATGCGACCCCCCAAAGGGTTGTCTAGGCTGAGAAGTGCTGACAGCAGATGACAAAACTGAGGAACAGTACTTAAGTTATTCAGCGAGTTATAAAGCTATTCTGGACCCAGATCTGGCTATGGCTAGCCTGCTGTCAAGCACTCAGGAGGGAATGTGACCTACCCAAGATTGCATGATATCTAGTGACCCATAGCAGGGTTGTTCCACATTTGACAGGGCCCCACTGTTATCTTTTTCTCAGGTGCATAGATCTAAGTCAGGAGCTCTGGACTGGCAGGAAGGAACAGCAGGCATCATGCAGGGAAGACATGATGACCATGGTGAGACGCCACCCCAGCTTCAGATTTGTCCCAGCAACTGTGCTAGCCACAAACTCAGTTCTCGCACAAAATCTAGGGGCTTAAAGGAGACAGATGGTCAATGACAAGGAGAGATGACACAGCAGACACCAAGAGAGGAGGCCATTCATTCCAAGTCTATTTACTTAGCACCAACCATACGCCACATCTCGTCTATGTGCTGGAATAGAGCAGAAACCAAATGGAAAAAACCCTTGGGAACAGAATCTGTAGCTTGGTGATGAAGCTACAGAACAAAAGGAAGACTCTGTGTTCAATCCTGAGCAATGCAGTAACAGCAAGAATAGGTAAACAACCTTGCCATTATGGGGCTAGTGTTTCAGTCAAAAAGAATGGACAAATAAACAGCATAGCTCACTAAATTAATTCTTTGGATTTTTAAAATTTTTTTAGTTTGAGATCTCAGGTAGCCCAGGCTAGCATCAAACTTGTTACATATAAAATAATAACCTTGAACCCCGATCCTCCTTGCCTATAGCTCTCAGGTGATAGGAAGAAAGACATGACCCACTAGCATACCACATTTAAAATCCTAGCCAGGCGCCGGGCGGTGGTGGCGCACGCCTTTAATCCCAGCACTCGGGAGGCAGAGGCAGGCGGATTTCTGAGTTCAAGGCTAGCCTGGTCTACAGAGTGAGTTCCAGGACAGCCAGGACTACACAGAGAAACCCTGTCTCGAAAAACCAAAAAAAAAAAAAAAAAAAAAAAAAAAAAATCCTAGCCAGGCAATGTCTTAAAAGTGAACTCACACTTGGGAGGCAGAGGCAGGCGGATTTCTGAGTTCGAGGCCAGCCTAGTCTACAGAGTGAGCTCCAGGACGGCCAGGGCTACACAGAGAAACCCTGTCTCGAAAAAAAACAAAAAAAACAAAACAAAATAAAAAGTGAACTCACACCCTGCCCCACAACTCAGCAATTCCATTTAGTATTTGTCCAGCTGAAAAATAATATGGTGGGCTGGTGAGATGGCTCACTGACTGCTCTTCCAGAGGTGCTGAGTTCAATTCCTAGCAACCACATGGTGGCTCATAGCCATCTGTAATGAGATCTGGTGCTGTCTTCTGGCCTGCAGGCATACATGCAGGCAGAACACTGTATACATAATAAATAAATAAATCTTTTTTAAAAAGAAAAAGAAAGAAAGAAAAATAAGATGGCTAAGCAATAGTTACAAGAATCTACACAAATGAAATTCACCAAGTTGTGGCGATATAAAGAAATGATCTGGCCGGGCGGTGGTGGCGCACGCCTTTAATCCCAGCACTTGGGAGGCAGAGGCAGGCGGATTTCTGAGTTCGAGCCCAGCCTGGTATACAGAGTGAGTTCCAGGACAGCCAGAGCTACACAGAGAAACCCTGTCTCGAAGAACAAACAAACAAACAAATGGATGGGAGCCGATGGGCTCCGCAGTCATGAGCACTAACTGGTCTCCTAGAGGACAGAATTTCATTCCCAGCACCCACATGGTGGCGCACAACCATCTCTAACTCCAGTTTCAGGAGCCCCAGTGCCCTCTGCTGGCCTTGTGGGCAACAGGCATACAAGTGGTACCCAGACATGCATGCAGGGAAAACAGCCATACACCATAGGAGTAAATGAGCCATTAGCATATTAAATCTAAAATCCTAGTCAGGCAGTGTCTTAACAAAGTGAACTGACACCCTGCCCCACAACTCAGTAATTCCACTCAGTATTTGCCTATACCTCTCAAGAGATAGCAATAAAGACATGAGCCGTTAGCATACACACACAATCTTAAATTAAAAATATATACAAAGTACCTGTGTGGTGATGTGTGCTTGTAATTGATATAGGCAGATAAACCACAAAACCTCTTGAGTTTAGGAAGCAGGTCAGGGCCTGGCATGGTAACACACGCCTTTAAGCTTGGCACTTGGGAGGCAGAGGTGGGTGGATCTCTGAGATGGGGGTGGCTCTAGACCAGGTGGTAGAGGTGGAGATAAAGTCACCTCTGTCAGATTACAGAGATATCTCAAAAATATGATCGACAGGGTTTGAGGATGTGCCATTGGAGCAAACTGCCACGGACGAATGAGGTCTGGAGTGCGTTTCTGGAAGATTGTGAGCTTTTCTGGGCAAGGCATCCATAAGCTATTTCACTTCAAAAACTTGGAGGCCGAGCTATTGAATTCTGGGTAGATGGGATGGCCCAGGGACCAAGGGTGTAAGAGGACTAAAGGCAGGCAGCAGGCTGTTAGGTAGATCAAGTGCAGTCTGACAAGAGACAGGTGTAACCACTTCCCCCAAGGCCACAACCGACCCAGTTCTTCCAGTTCCCTTACTGGCTACAAGAACACTCAATCTCCTGTGACACTGTTTATGAGGTTTGTCTACTCTGAGACATAGCTCTGTACCAAGGGCAAATTGAGGCCCTCAGGCCAAGTATGTCAAAAATCAAACAACGCTGTGGTATGATGCTGTGCCATGCAGGCTGCCCTCACAATGCTGCAGAACTGAGTTGCTGCCAGAGACCTGGGCACACCTGTGACCTCAGCTTTAGTCCTTGTCACTTCAAATGACGTATGCTGATGCCGCTCCCTACTTGACTGTAAGAGTCTATTCTGTTAGAACAAGATATTTAAGTGAGTCCTATGTATTAAGACTGGGTTTGTAGCCCAGGTTAGCCTTGAAGTCACATGATCCTCAGATCTTAGTCTCCAGAGTTCAGGGATTACAGGTGTGTCACTGTCACCATGTCCAGCATACCAAAAGCATTTTTATTTTGAGATAAGGTCTCAAGTTAACCAGACTGACCTTGAACTTCCATCCTCCTCCTGTCTCTACCTCCCAAATGCTAGGATTATAGGCGTTCACAACAGCCAGTTCAGCCTTTCATAAACTCAGACTGGACAAATTCAAAATCATTTCTTCCTAGAGAATAATTTCATCACTTAGAAGGGACAATGAGCGTCCTTACAGTCTATTTTGTGTAAATTTTCTATCAGTTTCTTCTTCTAGCTCTCTCTGTACACACCTGGTACTTTTTTGTTTTGTTTTTTTAAAACATTTACATGCAGAGTGAGTTCCAGGACAGCCAGGGCTACACAGAGAAACCCTGTCTCTAAAAAAAAAAACAAAAACAAAAAAAACCAAAATAAAACATTTACGTGTACTGTTTGTATTTACAAGCGTGAGGGTCAGAGATCAATTTGCAGAAAGTGGCTGTCTCCTTTCACCACACGGGTCTCAGGGACTGAATTTACATGGTCAGGTTGGGCAGAAAGCACCTTCACCGAGTCATCTCACTGGCCCAAATTTTATGTTTTTATTAACTTCTTACCACACAAAGAAATAGGTCTGACTTTTGACATTTAACACATATGTGGTACACTGTTCCTCTGCAGTCCTCTTGTAAACACTATGGCCTTCCTTCTTTTCTTGGCCAGTCCTAAAATTTGGGATGACAGGCATGTGCCACCATGTCCAATCTATGTGAGGCTGGGATCAAACCTAGGGTGTCCTGCACAGGAGGCATGCACTGTACCCACGGGGCTGCACCCCAGCACACGGTGTTTTTATAGGTGAGTATAAGATTCCTCCAGCTCTGCTTCCATGCTATTTACCACCTATTTACTTCCCTACATAACCTGCTTCTGGTTTCAGAAGTTTCAGAGCCCTACACTAACCCCCCCTCAGTATTTAAAACCAGATTTTACATTTCTATTCTCTTAATGATCCCTCCTATGGTGTCTTTTTTTTTTTTTTTTTTTTTTTTAATTTTATATATATTCTGTGTGGAAGCTGTTCTACAACCACAGACAGAAAATATTTTAATATTTAAAATATTAAAAAAAATCTTCCCAAGTTCAGTAGAGAGATGTCTAAGATAGATTTAGTAATCCTGTCACTTGCTGAAAGGGAAGCTGGAACCCTGCAGAGATCCAGCAGAAACTCTGGAAACAAAGGTTAATCCTTGCACCAACAGACTTTCTCCAAGGGGAAGGTATCTAAGATCAGTGAAGGTATTAGATAGGATTTAAGGTCATAATTTAGGAAACTAACCCTACTGTCCCACCCTACTTTGGGGTTGCGGCATACTAGTTTAGCTGTTTGGAGAAGGTACTAAGTGGGATATAAGGCCTGTGTGAATCCCTTTGTAGGGGAGCCTCTAGGATCTAACATACTCCGAAAATTGAACCCATGTCCTCATGCTTTCCGGCAAGCACCCTACCTGACCAAGCAGACAAAAATCACTATCTTTCCAAACAAATCCAGCACCCCAGGACATTTAAAAAGCAAAACAAAACCCAAATCACAAGGTCTCACTATCTAGACCAGGCTGTCCTTGAACTCAAGAGATAATCCTGTCTCTGCCTGAGTGCTGGGATTAAGGAGTGCACCATCACCCAGTCCCTTTAAGGCAATCTTAGCTGAATTCTTGTGACCTTAACGTGTGTTTGTACCCCACAATCACTACTATTTATGTCCACTTATAGTTGTTTAGAATTACTTACACATGCATCTGTTCATTTGGTTACCAGTTTCCATCGAATTTCTTCCCTTTGAGTTGCATGTTGTCTCTTCAGTACAAACTCACTTTTTTTCAAGTAATGGTCCTTTGTAAATTCTTTTGTTTTATCCTTTTTCTTCCTTACTTACTTCAACTCTAGCCCATCCTCCTGCCTCAAATTCCTATAGAGCTAGGACTACAAATGAGAGCCAGCTACATCTGGCATTAATCCTGGCTTTTAATCCATTTTTAAAGTTCTTCAAGGGACTGCCTCTCAGTGTCCACTATGTGCTCTCCCTCTATCCCCGAAACACCACCCCCAGCACCCTGCAAAACCTGGGATATTGAATGTAAGCCTCACATCTGCTAGGCAAGTATCCTACCCTGACCCTGAGTAACATTCCCAAACCATACTTCTTCCTATCCTACCAATGGGCTCTGCCTGTAAATTCTGACTTCGTGTGTTGTCAATTCTGAATGGTCTCCATCTCATGGTTAACCGCTCCTGATATAGCCTCCCATTCAGTGATTCTTCCCTACTTTATCTAAATCGCTCAACATCACACTGGAAATCTATGCTTTCTATGGCTGTTCCAGAATTCTTCAAAAGCCTAGGTGGGGATCTGGAGCGATGGCTCGGCAGGCAATTATTTCTCAGCAAGTTTAGCTACTATTACAGAGGACCTCAGCTTGATTCCCAGCACTGCTAGTTAACTCTAGCCTAAGGAAACCCGACGTTATGTTCTGCCTCTGTGGGCATACACTTACAAACACGTAAAAACTTTTAAAACTCTGGGTGTTCCATCCTCTCCCCGTCCCACCTTCGTTACCACCTTCGTTCTCTATTGCTAAACTCGGTGAAGGAGGCTTGAATTACTCCACAGGGTAGAGAGAATTGATGGAGGCGACAATTGATCGGCTCCAGAGTCTGAGAAGCCAAGGAGATAAGCCTGCCGATCGTGACGTCACAAGACTGTGACGCGCCCTGGAGCTCCGCCCCCTTGCGACCTGCGCCGGGAATCCGGGCTGTCTGCGCCGTGGCGTCACAAGTTCAGGCAGGCGGGTTTTCCGTCGGCCCAATGGGAGCGGCGCGCCGGCCTCCCCTTTAAGGAATGTTGTGACCTGACGTCACCCAGGCGAGTTACCTCCCGCAGCCGCCACAGCCGGGCTCAGCGCGAGCCCCGCAGCCCTTGAGCTCGAGCCCCGGAGCCCCCGGCGCGCCGAACCGCAGCCGCATCCCTGAGCCGCGCGCCCCGAGCCCCGGCTGCGCGCCCCGCCGGGCCCGCGCGATGCCCTCCGACCGGCCTTTCAAGCAGCGGCGCAGCTTCGGTAGGGCCTAGGGGGCGAACTGACATCGGGTACCGAGGGATGGGGGTGCCAGTCGACCCCGATTGCCGCAGGTGACGTCAGCCCCATGACGTCAGGCACCGGCCGGCCGGACCCCGGGTGGAGAGGCCGCAAGGCCTGGCAGGGTCGCCCGCCTCCCCACCGCGTACCCTGGTGGAGGGCTGTGGGGCCCGACGGCCCCGAGGGCGGGCGCTGGGGCGGGGCGGGCCCGGAGCCGCCCCTCGGGGATCGGCGAGGCGGAGTCGCTGGAGGCCTCAGCACCGCTGGGCCTCACACTGAGCTCTGTCCGCAGCCGACCGCTGTAAGGAGGTGCAGCAGATTCGCGACCAGCACCCCAGCAAGATCCCGGTGAGTCTTTAGCCCCCGGCCACGCCCTGCCCTGCCAGGTCCCGCCCCTGGCTTACGAGTCCCCCGCCCACTCCACTCCCAGGTGATCATCGAGCGTTACAAGGGTGAGAAGCAGCTGCCTGTCCTGGATAAGACCAAGTTTCTGGTCCCAGATCATGTTAACATGAGCGAGTTGGTCAAGATCATCCGGTGCGTGGGCAGCCTCCTAGAGGCCTTGAGTGGGGTAGGGCCAGGTTCCACTAGCAGGGATGGAGTGGGGTAAGGGGACATGTTTGGGACACCAGGCCCCTGTTCTAGGAGGCTGGAAAAGGTCAAGGTCGGGGTTGGAATGAGCTTCAGTAAAGAGGTGAGTCGCTTGGTGCGATGGACGGAAAGTAAGGATTCAGAATAATTTTGGGAGGGTCACCTAGGCCTCCAGCAGCCGGCCTCCTCATCTGGCATGCCCGCCTGCCTCCACAGGCGCCGCCTGCAACTCAACCCCACGCAGGCCTTCTTCCTGCTGGTGAACCAGCACAGCATGGTGAGCGTATCCACACCCATCGCTGACATCTATGAACAAGAGAAGGATGAAGATGGATTCCTCTACATGGTCTATGCCTCCCAAGAAACCTTCGGCTTCTGAGTCAAGAGTAGGGGTTGGGGGTGGCTGGGAGTTCTGGTCAAGTTCTCCCCCAGGGAGGTCCTGGCTCCTAAACTAAGCTATTTCAGTCCCCAGTGGATTAGGCAGAGATGTGGCACCCCCTTCCCCCAGGTAGGGGCCACCAGCCAGCTTACCATGTCCTGGGTAGGTCCTGGACCAGTCATATTGGGGTTGCGCTTTCGGGTGCTGGCTGGGTTGGGAGTGGGTGGGGAGCAGCAGCCCTGCTCTGTGGGGTTTGTAGTTTCTTTAGGCCCTTGCCTGTCTGCCCATTTTGCCCCTCATCCACCTGAGGCTTTGCCTCCTGCCAGGACCTGCCCCACCCCTGAAAGGTTGGCTTCCCTTGTCTTGACATGGTGTATGGCTCTGTGGTCATTTCCTCTGCAGAATAAAGATTGCTCAGGCCTGCCTGGCCCTTTGCGTCCAGCTGCTTGTTTGGGAGTAGGGAGGGCTGCTAGGTGACTGGGTCCACATACTCAAATCAGGGACACAGACATGTGTTCTGTGGACCTTGAGTTCCCAGAAGCCCCCTCCTTAGGAGAGGATACCACGCAGTATTAGAGGCCAAGCTCACTCCACTCCAGGAATACATACCATCAGAACAACAATGGAAAAAAAGACCCACACATTTATTAAGTAGTCACAACCTATAAAGCCCTGCTCACCGGCTGCTTCCTTTCTGGGCACAGTCACAAAGTGGGGGGTCCAAGTGGGGTGCTCCTAGCTTCTCCCCATGGGCCTTGTTGCCAGCTATGAGTCCCCTTTGGTGCCAGAGATTTGTAACCCTGGACTTGAGCGTCTTCTGCCTGAGGACTCGCCTGCTGGCAGCTCTGGATGAGGGACCTGGCCCAGCTTCTGGCCCTTCCCCCTCTTGTCCATGCAGCTCTGCCAGCCAGGGCTACTTGAGCACAAGCATGGCCTCAGTGCCGTCCTTGGCAGTCAAGTAGAGACCATGTGTGAGGTAATACTCCCGTCGCAGGAAGGCATAGAAGTAGTCCGAGATGAGCAGGATCTGGCAAGGAAAGAGAGTGAAAAGCCACAGGGCACCTAACTGAATACTACCCCTTGCCAGTTTAAACAGGCAGGTTAGTGCCTGCCTGGCATCTCCCAATCTATAAGCCTGCCCAGGGACCTAAGGTTAAGGACCCCTTAACCTCTCTGCAGCACAAACTCATTCCAGCTGCAACTTCACATTCAGCTGTGTGGCACTTGGTGGGAATGCTGCTTCTGCTAAGGCTGGATGCTGAGTGCTTCTGCCACTGTGGCGTTTACCTGCCTCAACTCAGTCTGACCACAAACTCAAAAGGAGCCAAGTCTTACTCCACTGTCACCCTAAATAAAGTCCCAGAGAGGAATAGGATTTGTCTCATTTGCACACTTGACCCCAAGACTACAACCCTATTCAGCCCAACATACCTGAGCCCTGGAGTAACTGGAGCTGTCAGGGGAGTGTCCTGCTTCACCAAAGGAGGGCAGGCACAGTATTGGAGATGACACATTTCTCAAAAGCCTAGAGGCTCCAAGAGTACTAGCACCAACCACCTCTTAGTTCACATGAGGAGACTAAGGCCTGAAACATGGCAGGTACTTAGCGAGAGGGAGTCTGATCAAAGGTTGGCCTAAACCAAGGATCCAGGTCTTCCGAGTCCTGTCCTGGGCAGTTATATACTTTTCTGAAGATAGGAGAGAAGCTAAGAAGACCTTGGAGGGGCCAAAACCAGATAGTCTCTGGACACACTCCTGCCATTCTCTCATTGGAGGACTAATGCCTATTTTACAAATGGGGAAATTGAACTAGAGGCATTCGATTAATTGAACCAAAGGCATACTTGGAGGGCTAGACTTGGATATGTACCCTTAAGAGTGTGATGTGTCAAGAGTCTATCCATAAAAAGACCCAGGGCCCCATAGCATATCAGCAAGTGACCAGACAGCTGTTGGTCAGCCTGCTTGAGGCAGTACACACTGACCATGAGCTCTGAGGTTTTCTCACCCAGACCATGTCAGGGTAGGTGAGGAATACGTGTAAAATCAGAGTTCACAACTCATCACAGTGGTGAGCTGGCTAGGTCAAAGGAAACAAAATGATACCAGTCACATCTGGAAATAACTTTTTTACAGGTTAATGATGTTGGCAATAGCTTGATAGTGGGGGCACATGCCTTCAATCCCAGTGCTCAGGAGACAGAGGCAGTCAGGTCCCTGAGACTGAGATCTACCTGCTTCTGTCTTCCAAGTGCTGGGATTAAATGTACGCACTACCACCAGATTGTGCTTTCAAGGTAGAATTCCTGGGCTGCAGGCTATGGGAGGAAACAAGGCAATTCTGTGCCCTGAGTTCCTGAATTGACACTTTCTCTAGGGAAGGCTGGGTGGGGAGTGCCTGTGGGCAGAGACAAGGTGCATGCACCACTGTAAGAACACGGGTGTAAACCAGGGAAAGGGAACAGAAGTTAGAATACATACAGCTGCCAGATGACTGGTAAGATCTTTCAAGGCTAGGTATGTGCCAAGAGGGAAGGAGGTCCCTAACCTGGGGCAGGTGAGCCTACTACAGATGAAGGGGAGACAGGGACTGACTAGATGAAAATGTTCCAGGCAGAGGAAACACCAAAGATCCTGTGGTGAGACGGGCAGTACAGGGAAATGACGCAACAGACGGCAGGACCAGGTGCAGGGCCATGGAGCTCATAAGAGCCTGAAGCATGAGAGACTTGGGAGAACTCAGGTCAAGTAGTAACATGATCAGATTTGTGATTTGAAAAGCTCCCTGCGGGCTGCCTGGCACAGGAGAGGGTTTGAAAGCAGGAGGAAAGCCCTGGGAAATGTCTGAAGTGGTAGTTACAGGGTGGGAACACTTGCAATAGCAGCAAATGTTCTTAATTGCTGAGCCATTTCTCCAGAATCCTGGGGATTCTTGACAAACAAATGAACAAAAAGCACAAGTGTCAATCTCTGGACAAACATCAGACTAACCTCACTGAGTGAGGACCTGCCTGGTGTTCCATAAGCCCGTCAAAGTGAGGAGAAATACAGACAAGATTCAGAGCAGAGGATGCTGGGAGACACGACCAAGTATAACATGGAACCCTAGGTTAGACCTGGAAGAAGCCATGACTGGGAAAGTTATGTCCCAGTGAAGTCTCCCATTCATTTAGTGGTACCATCACCCCGGTTGGTTTCTTAGAATAACTAAAGTTCTGTGAAATTTAAGATGTTAACCACGAAGGAAAACAAGACTGGACTACACAGCACCTCTCTGTACACTCTGCAACCTGTGTTGCCAAGACAATTCTAAAATGCAAAGGTTATCTGTGCCCTCCAGCCTCCGCACTCCAAGTGCTGGGATGAAAGGTGTGAGCCACTATACCCGGCTTGTTTGTTTTGAAATGAAATCTCTGAAACCAATGCTGGCCTTCAACTTTATATCAGAGAATCTCCTTAAACTTCTGACCCTGCTTCTACTTCCCAAATGCTGGGGTTACAAGTATGTGCCACAAATGTTTTTATACGGCATTGGAGATCAAATCCGTGGCTTTCCGCATGCTAAGCAAGCACTCTATAAGAGTGTTTAAAAGAATATTCTTGGTCTGGTTGGTTGTTTCTTTGAGACTGTCTCAATATCTAGTCCCAGGTGGCCTGAAACTTACTGTGTAGCCAGCAAGGAGGTGGAGACAGGTGAATCATGGTCATCCTTGGTTACATAGTGCATTGAGGCCAACCTGGTCACGTGAACTATTGTATGTGAGAACACAAAAAAACTCAAAAACACAGTGGTGGGTAAGACATGGTGAAGAATACCTATAATTCCACCATTAAGGAAGCATCAGAGGCTGGGCAGTGGTGGCACACGCCTTTAATCCCAGCACTTGGGAGGCAGAGGCAGGTGGATTTCTGAGTTCGAGGCCAGCCTGGTCTACAAAGTGAGTTCCAGTGCAGCCAGGACTACACAGAGAAACCCTGTCTCGAAAAACCAAAAAAAAAAAAAAAAAAAAAAAAGGCCACAAAATCTCCCCTGCCCCCAAAAAGGAAGCATAAGAGAAAGGATCCTTCTAAATTCTAGGCCAGCTCAGTCTACAAAGAAATGGTAAAATGTGGCTTTGACAAATACATGTAAAAGACCTGCATTTACAACTGTAATAATTCTGTGTAAATGAAGTATAAGTAAATATTTAACTTACTCAATGGTGTAAAAGCTGACATTTAGCAGGAAATGTGATGATGTCTACATTTCAATTAGAAATAATTAAAAGAAAAATAATCCAGGATGAGTTGTGAGATGGCTCAGAGGGCTAAGGCACCTGCTGCCAGGCCTGAGTTTATTCCCAGAGCCCACATGGCGTAGGAGAGAACTGATTCCTAGAAGCTGTCCTCCACCTGCATGCATCTGTGGCATGTGCATGCCCCACCTCTGCAAACACAAAAATGTTTAAAAAAAAAAAAAAAAAAAGAGCAGGGCATGCTGCTGAACACTGGGAGGAACCTGGTCTACACAAGACCAAACAAACAAACAAACAAACAAACAAAAAATCAAAAATAGTAAGGTAAAACCCCAGAATAACAGTAAAATAAATAAAAGATGGCTTAAGGGATAGCTTTTGTAACCCAGGAAGTACTGCAGTGTTACTGCTAGGGTCTCTGTAGTAGGCACATGGTGTTCAGTGTTTCAGGATTTGTATAAGAGACAGAGTGTAGAAAAGGGCCTTGTTCATCTGGACATACAGTCTTGAGTGTCACAGTTCTAGGTGGGTCCTGTGGCCACAGGGAGAGGATAGAGTGCTAGCCTGGAGCTTGGCTCTTCAGAGGAAAACCTGGGCCTGGGACTTTCCACTAAGACTGTAAAGAGAGCCAGGCAGTAGTGGCACACACCTTTGATCTTGGCACTCAAGAGGTGGAGGCAAGTGAATCTCTATGAGTTCGAGGCCAGCCTGATCTACAGGGCAAGTTCCAGGACAGCCAGAGCTACACAGAGAACCCCTGTCTCAAACAAACAAACAAACAAACAAACAAACAAATACCGCAAGAGGAAGGCCTTCTCCCCAAAGGTCTTAGGATTTACTGTGCTCACAGCCTCTTGCCTATTCTCAACTGGAGTGACTTGGGGAGGGAATAGCAGAAGCATGTGTAAGTTAGTAATTGATTTCCTGTTCCTTAAATTTCATTTTCCTTGTGTATAAAATGAAAACAATAGAAGCTATAGCTTATTATCCACCATAGTGTTCTTCCCTAATCCAAACCTAGGATTTGAGGGGCCCAAGAACATGTCTGTCCCTCTGCTTTCAGAGGCCCGGGGCCTGGTTTTGGAGGCTGCCCTGCTTGTTGTGGCTGATCACCCAGCCTTCCTTATGTTCTATTTCGGTACTCCCAGACTTTCTATAGAGCTCATTTTAACCATAACACAGCCCCCCCCCTTTTTTTGACATAACCATAACACAGCCCCCCCCCTTTTTTTTTTCTCACCATGTAGCTTTGGCTTAGAACTTGCTAGGTAGTTTCCCTTGAACTCAGAGATCCATGGATCAAAGGAGTGCACCATCACATCTGGCACCAACACAGGAACCAATTGGCAGGGATGCAGGATGGAGGGTCTTCCTGATCTAACTTCTTGGCCCTCAAAGGACCTTTTTTGGTTTTTGTTTTTTCGAGACAGGGTTTCTCTGTGCAGTCCTGGCTGTCCTGGAACTCACTCTGTAGACCAGCCTGGCCGAGAACTCAGAAATCCACCAGCCTCTGCCTCTCAAGTGCTGGGATTAAAAGCGCGTGCCACCACTGCCCGGCAGAAGGACCTCTTTTTATTGTTTGTTTTATTGCTTTTGAGACAGAGTTTCACTCTGTGGCCCAGGCTGTCTGGAACTCACTATGTAGACAAGGCTGGCTTGAACTCACTATAATCTACCTGTTTGAGCCACTGGGATGCTCAGATACAAGCATAAGCCTCAGTACCACACCTGGTTCCTGTGGTATCTTCTGGGCTATGCATGCCTGCATCCACTGACAGGAGCCCCTGCAGCTCCCCTCTGCCCACAGAGTTATTGGCTCAGGAGCCCCCATAATATCCCCATGCTCAGTTGTATGAGCACAGTGGGTGGCATCTGCTCTAGCTCTGAAGCCTTAGTCCTGGCACAGGGCTCACACTCTGGGTGCATATGTTGGTTCTTAGCCTTTTGGCATTACCCTTTAGGCTTGATGAGATTTCATTTATCTCCCTGGCAATCAGAAAGGCCCCAGGCCTGTTCTCTGGTCTGTGGTGGAGACTCTATGAGATAGCCAGGGCCACAGTGGATCTAATCAAAATTGAAATGAGACTCAGAACATGCTTCAGCAGAGATGTGACGGAAGAAAGCCAGAAATAAACATTTTCTAAGTATCTGTCCCTGGTCAAGTCCTCCTGTGGCTGTGGCCCATTTATAACCCAGGGTCACAAAGTATGAGTGAAAAGTCAGGCTACGTCATCAGTCCTCCCTGTCTATGCCCAACAATCTGAGTTCTCTCCGTCATCTTACACCTCTTAGGCTTGCTTAGCACTGGCCAAGGCTGGCTGATACTCCATGCCCTAACGAACACTCTGTGGGGTGGTTCTCCCCTGTTTACAGCTCTGTTACTCTATCGGGTTCTTTTTGGAAAAGGAAAATAAGCTTGAGACTTCAGAGCCAACTGGTTTATCCACCTTGACCAGTCAGCATCTGGATTGCAGCCTCCTGGAAACACAGACATGATCATTTCAGTATGTCTTGATTCCCTAGGCTGCTTCTGTTGGAGACACTGACACTCTTGGGGACTTCAACTGGCTGCCATAGTTGGCAAACAGCTGCTTCCTTGGCCACCTGCCTAGAGTCTAGGCAAGCAGAAGCCAGAGGAGGGTGACAGCTGACTGTGGAGCTGAACTCTGGCCTACCAACTCACATACTCAACAGACACTGCAAAGGACAGACAGTAAACAGAGCTTCACCTTCCAACGCTAATGATGCAAAACAACAGGGAAAGGGCGTGTGGTGTCACAGGCCCTCACCTGAGGTGGAGGTAGGAGGATCAGAAAGGAAGGTCATTCTCAGCCACTTATGTTTAAGGCCAGCCTGGGCTGTAAGAAAGAGAGGCTGTCTCAAAAGCAAAGAAAACGCCAGAGAAATCCCCGAGCTTCAAGTCAATGTTACCAGGTAGGCCAGTCTCAGAAACATTCTTGTCCAACACCATACTGAATCTTTACAGCCACCTTCCAAGTGAAAAAGCCAGAGTATAGGCTCTCAAAAGACTACAGCAGCCTCCTCCTCTCCACACCAGGGTTCCAGGCTGAAACCTTTTTTGCTCTTGGCAGTATACAGTTTGCAGAGTCTGGACCCAGTCACATCCTTGGTTGAAAACTAATGTCTCAGCCTGAACCTCAGCAGAATGAGGTCCCCAGGGGCCAAGTAGCACTGACCACTGCAACCCTGATATATTCTCATTCTGTCAGAAAGCACAGCCAGTGCTACACAGCCTCTAGCAACACAACGCATTACTCTCTTCCTTCCTCCCTCTTCCTCCTAGAAGCCCCCTGGAGTCTGGAGTGTTCCCCAGAACTGCACTTAGAAAGCACTTCCCTGAGAAGCACTCCCGCCTGGCTCCATGCTCCCAGCCCCACGCTGACCACCCTGTCACACGGCTTTGCCCTGCTTGTTTATTTTCCCTTCTCTCTACTCAACACTGCTCTCAACACAGAAGGACGGCTATGTCTCCCTCACCTACAGGGCTATAGAGCGCAGTAGTTCTGTGTATGAAGCACAATGAACTCTCTCCTGCAGGTCTTAAACAACAGGAGGCTCCTCTCATATACAAGCAAAGGAAACTTCCCAAAGGTGTTAACAGAAACTAGATGATACTTTCATCATAATGAACACACACACATACATATACACAAACACACAAACTCTCCATGAGTACAGAAAGGAGAAAGACTCAGAAGGTCAAACAAGATGAAAGAGATTACATGGGGCCAGCTTGCTGTAAACCCTCCTTAAGCATGAGCCACTATTAATTATAATTTTAAAGTCCAATTCCCATGAGTTCTCTGTTCTTAAATTTATTTCGAGTGATTAGGACACTTTAGCTTTTTCTTTTAGAAAAGCCAAATTCATGCAAGCTCTTTGTATGCCTGTGTATGGGGGTGTACATAAATCATTGATCAATTTGTTATAAATATAATCCCAGCATTTGGGAGGTAGAGGCAGGAAGATGAGGAGTTTAAGGCCAGCTTCAGCTATACAGCAGAGTTAAGGCTGGGTACAGGAGACCCTAGCCAAAAACTTTAAAAATAGAAAAGAAAAAAGAGATCGTATGGCCTGAATACTACCCTAGGAGTTTGCTGTGTGTACCTGAAGAACACACTCTTCACATTTCACATGCCAGGAGGTGACTGAAGGCAACACAGGTTATATCAAATCCACACAACACTGTATGATGTGGGGATTATCACCCTGGAATCTGAGAAGTTAAGTCACCTGCTGAAAGTCACCAGTGAGGAACTGTCCTACGAGTCCTCAAACAATCACCCAGAAATTACAATCTTCTCTCTCACACTCAAGCACGCACGCACACAAGCCTCATTAGATGGTTTGCTATTGTCATTTCCTGTTACTGACTCTGAGGCAATGGTAATTACCAAACGATGTATATACCACATGATAAAAAACACTTAATGGCCTCAAGAAAGGGAACAGAGCCGTAGTCACTAGATCACTTGCTGGGGTGACTAATAATCAACATATATCCATTCTGTAATTTTTCAAAATGAACAGAGCAAGACTTCAACAAAACTCAAGGGAAACCCAAAGTGTTCTATGCATTCTATATAAATAAAGCTGATTCTGCCAATGATGGTCTGGGTTCCCTATTTGGAATCTTCAGCCTTTTGTCACACTGAACGGCTCTTATCTGAAGGGAGGGAAGAAGGAGGCCAGATGAATATAGTTTCCTGGCTAGAAAGCCATTCAAAAGCATAGGCTGTAGTAAGTGTGCACGTCCCTGAATGCCCGAGACCTTAGTAGAGATGCCAACACAGAGCAGGGCTGGGCTTGGGTGTGGAGGACATGAAGAGGTCAGGTCTGCACAGAGGGGAGAAGGTGGAGAACTAACTGTGGTACCCTCCACCTTTCCCTCCCGATTCTCACACCCCTCCCCTCCATCACTTTTTCCCTCCCCGGGCCAAGGTCTTGGTATGTACAGACTAGGTTGACTTCCGCCATGAAGCTTGGGCTGGTTTGAAATTGAGGACCGTCCAGCCTCAGCCTCCTAAGTGCTGAGATTACAAGTACCAGCCACCACACTCTGCTTCCCTTCCCTTCTTGCTTTCCAAGTCTGAAGGACCCAGTTACTACTTAGTCCCTCTGGCTTCTCAACAGAAAAGGCATCTTGTTCCTACTAGATTCTTCAACCAACCATGCACATCTTTGACCTCCACATACTTGTCATGGTACATGTATCACACATGTCATACATATGCATGCATACAGTAATAAAATGATAATAAATAGATAACAAGGCAGGAGAACTTCATGAGAGACCTAAGGTGGTACCAAACTAATAAGAAAATTCTAAATGTCCCATAACTACACCCATTGGATCCACAGGTCCAAGGACAGGGGCAGTATCCTCTTCCTGGTGAGGGTCCCTTTTCTTTAGTCAACTACTCGAGGTTAATACTTTGTTTTATTTTCATTTTATTTTATTTTAGTCTTTCTACATAGACTAGGCTGAATCCTCATACCTCAGACTCCAAAATATCAGAATACAGTTTTGTGCTGCCAAACCCAGCTTAGGACAATAAATGATTATGTTTACAGTGACAACCTAGTAAGCCAATGCGCCTTTCTGACACAGCCTTTTACTGATCTGGTGGTTGCAGTGGCAGCAGCAACAGCAGCGGCAAAACTCAAGGTCGACAGCCTTCAGACACATTTAACCCAAGGAGCTCTCTGTGGTCAGGGCTCAGACCTACAAAGGCCAGCAGGTATGGAGGCTGCCTAACAGTCTACCAGCTTAGGGGTTATCTGAACCTCTGCTGGCAGGCACAATCTGAAGAGCAACTTGCTAATATCTTCCAAAAACAGAACATTCACATGGCTTCTGATTCTGTAAATGCTACCACTTAAAAATCTACCCTAAAAGCACTGCTATACACATATGAGCTATGTGGGAGAATACAAAAGCCTCTTCCATTTCAAGTAGCAAAATAACCAGAAGCAACTTCAAATCCCAATAGCAAAGGGTCACCTGGTCAAATAAATCAGTGTCTTCTACCCAAGGAACGTGGTGGAGTCACTACAAGCATTCATCTCAAGAGGCTGAGAATGTAGCGGTTGGTAGAGTGCTTGTTTAGCATGCATGAAACCTGTGTGCAGTCCTCAGTGTGACATAAAACTAGGCATGGCGGCATATGCCTGAAATCTCAATATTCAGGATGCATATTAAAAACAATCAAGCTCAAGGTCATCTTCAGCTCCGCAGCAAGTGTGAGGCCAGTCTTGGCTACATGAAACCCTGTTTCACTTTTTAAATTATTATTTTATGTATAAGGTTATTTTGCCTACATGTATATCTATGCACCTTGTGTATACTAGTATCTGCATAAGCCAGAGAAGGACATCAGATCCCCCAGAGTAGTGAGCCTCCATGTGGGTGCTGGGAATTGAACCCCAGCCTTTTTTCAAAAATAGCCAGTGCTGTTAACTGCTGAGCCATCTCTCTCATTCCATTTTGTTTTGTTTGTTTGTTTTTCAATTAGACCAGGATGGTTTCAAGCTCACAGAGAACTATCTTTTTGTTGTTGTTGTTTTTCTACATTTCTTCCCTACCTCCTCCCCCTTCACAGTGCTAGATCTCAAACTCAGAGTCTTAAGACATGTGGTCTACATACATATACACCTGTAATTCCAGCACTTGGGAGACTAAGACAGGAGGATCTTCAAGAGTTAGAGGCTAGCATAGGCTATACAGTAGTACAGGCCAGCCTAAGGAGGAGAGGCACTGTCTCCAAAAAGGGGGAAAGGAAGGCTAGGAGATAGCTCAGTTAGTAAAGCACAAGCATGAGAACCTGAGTTCAGTCCCCAGTAACTAGGCTACAAAGCCATGTGTAGTAACATACCCCAATCATAGTACTGGGGAAGCAGACAGGATCCCTAGAGCGTGCTGGCTAGCTAATCTAACTAAATTGGCAAGTGCCAGGTTCAGGAAGAAATGCTGTCTCAAAAAATAAGGTGAAGGGTGACTGAAGAAGACAGCGGACATCAACTGTGGCCTCCCCACACACAAACACCCATGTGCTGTGCACACTTCCCCAATATAAAAGCAAAGATCACTAGGTAAATGCTGTACACTGAGCACATTCTCAAATCCCAGTAGAGACTACTATTTGTTTGTTTTGAGATGGTGTTACTTGTAATCTAGGAAAGCCTTGAACTTGTTTCATAGGAAAGGGTGGCACTGAATTCCTGCTCTTGCTCCTCAGTGCAGTGCTTAAAGCCATATGCAGCCTGCCACACGCATGGTCAGACCTCCACAGTGGGGACTTAACCCTGGGCTTCAGGCAGGCTATGTAAGCATGTCACGGCTGAACTACTGTCCTAATCTTGGAACTTTATTTCCCACTCCCCCCCCTTTTTTTTTTTTACTTTTTTTCCTGTAAAAACAATAAATTTATCACTCATGTAATTTAAAATGCATTCAAACTGTTTTTAAAAGGTAAGAAATGGGAACTGGAAAAATAGCTCCTCGGTTAAAAGCACTTGGCTGCTCTTCCAGAGGACTCAGGTTCAATCCAGCACTCTTGTGCTCACAACATCTGTAACTCCAACTGCAGGGAAGCTTATGCCCTCTTTTGGCCTCCATGGGCACCAGGAACACACCTGGTACACATACATACAAAAGGGCAAAACCACTCAAACACATAAAATAAAAATAAACAAATGAATAAAGGTAAAAAATGACGGCACTGAAGAGATTTCTTAACCAATATAGTACTTTATGTATACGCATCAAAGCATGGGGTGGGTTTCCAGCACGGACATAAAAAACCAGACCTGGTGGCATATTCTTGTAATTCTAGAGCCAGAGAGGTGGACAAGACGGTCTGTGGAACTTGCTGGCTGAGCAGCGTAACATATTTGGTAAGCCCTGAGTTCTGGCAAGAGGCTTTTCTCAAAACATAAGGTTGCAGGGCTAGAAAATGGCTCAGTGCTTAAGAGTGCTTTCTGCTCCTGCAAAGGACCAAAGTGTAGGTTCCAGAAGGAACACAGGGTGGCTCAAAACTCTTATAACTCCAGCTCTAAGAAATCCGATGTTAAAAAAAAAAAAAAAAAAAAAAGAAATCCGATGTTCTCGTTTGACCTTCTAGAGCAAGCATACACACAGTAATAAAAAGAGTTTTTTCTTAACCTTTAAAGGTAAGAAGTGATGCCAAGACTTTGACTGTTCGCTATAGTTCAGCTGCAAATAGACTTGAGCCTACTGCCTTTGGTCTGTAGCTCAACCCCAATCCCTCTTTTCCACTAATTAAGCTTCTCTTGCTTTTGATAGCACCTAATGAGTTACAATCAACCCCATTAGTAAGGGACCTTCCGCTCATTGAGGCAGCCACAGAAGAGAAAGCTGTTATCTGGTGAGTCACATGGCTGCCTCAAAAAACACTGCCAATTTCATTTCTTGAGCAAAACTAGAGAGAAAACAGGCTGAGAACTATTCTGTGGAGCTCACCAACCTCCCCAGAGGCTGAAGCAGGACCAAGATCATCACAGGCAAATGCTGGGATGTGTGCAAAAGGAAGGGGTTCTGGTAAGCACAAGTGCCACCCCGGCCTTTGGGTTATTTTGGACACTGCACTGAATCCTGTTTCTGCCCTGGTAGGACACAAGTAGAGACACACCATCAGAAACTACCACCAGGGCCAAGACCTCTCTTTGTTGTTCACGCACCACATAGGTTGAATTGGATGAAAATCCTTCAGCAACATCTATACAGGAAACACCGCTAGTAAAAGCTTGAGCTCCTCCCCCTGACCTCCCCCACAGACTGCTAATCCTAGAGACAAAAGCCTTCACGGGGCCTGTCCTCTAGCCCAGAGTCTCCACACAGTTCTGCCTCCATCCCATCTACTGTGCGGGGAACACACCTGGCTATGCCAATGGCGGTAAAGTGACAACTACTCTTTGAAGACCTCAACAAGGAGGGCAGAGCCTGACATCAAAGAATATGGCAGATTGAAGGAGAGAACTTCAGGAAGGATGGATGACTCCACAGAGGCCTTTCCAGACCTCTAGAAATGCTAACTAAAAGTACAAGTCTCTGATTTTGTTTTCCATATTGAACCAAGATCTTTAAAAGTAAGACTTAAGAATCCTTTTAGGGCTGGAGAGGTGGCTCAGTGGTTAAGAGCACTGACTGCTCTTCCAGAGGTTCTAAGTTCAATTCCCAGCACCACATAGTGGCTCACAACCATCTGTAACAGGATCCGATGCCCTCTTCTGGTGTGTCTGAAGACAGTGTACACACATACATAAAAATAAATTAAAAAAGAAAAGAAACATGTGATCATTTTTTTTTTTTAAAATAAAACATCCTTTTAAGAATAAAACAGCCGGGCAGTGGTGGTGCACGCCTTTAATCCCAGCACTTGGGAGGCAGAGGCAGGCGGATTTCTGAGTTCGAGGCTAGCCTGGTCTACAGAGTGAGTTCCAGGACAGCCAGAGCTACACAGAGAAACCCTGTCTTGAAAAACCAAAAAAAAAAAAAAAAAAAAAAAAAAAAAAAAGAATAAAACAATAGGGGCCAAGGATGTAGCTCCGTTGTCAGAATGCTTGCCACGCATCCAGGAAGCCCTGGGTTCTATGCCCAGCACTACATAAATAAAGGATGGTGAAAACTCAGGAGGTGGAGGCAGGAGGATCAGAAGATGAAGGTCATCCTTGGCTACATAGTTACTTGGAAGCCGGCCTGAACCTATGAAACACTGGTCTTTAACTGTGCACTCAATAGCCATCCCATCCCATCCCTAAACTCCTTGTCTTCGGTTTTACCCTCCTCAAAACCCACAAAACTGTCTTCACCTTGACCTATTCACCATACCCCACCTGATGCAGTATCAGTGCTAACAGGGCACAATTATAGAAGAAGGGTGCCTCTGAGGTTGGGGCTTACATGACCATGAATGAGAGCCTCAGTCCCTCACCTGTAAACTATGGATAACACTATCTTTCTTTGGATTTGTTGTAAGGACTTACTGAAGCAATGCTACCTAATACATGTGCTACAGATTCTATTTCATGGGGTTTACTCCCCTGTCCCTTCTACCCAAGTGAGCTCAAAGACAGAGGAACTGTCCCCCCCCCCCAACCCCCTGATGTTCAAAACTACAAGGAGGGAACCCAGGGCCTCAGCTGATAGCCTGAGACTCAAAATGACACCGATCCTGTGCTACCCTTAACTCTTACCTGCCCAACATTGAAGGTCAGTGTGATGGCATAAAAGAAATTAGAGTTGGCACTGCCTGCATAAATCCATAGGTGCCACAGGACAGGGAAGAGGAGAGAGCAGACGATGATGATGCAGGTGAGGACGAAGATGTTCCGTAGGACTGCAAAGACAGGAGGTCAGTTAGCCCAGCACTTGGTCTCTGATAGCCTTTGTTTGCTGTGATAGTCACAGGACAAGGAGCTCAGACGGTTCAAACAGAACACTCCTAGAAACACTGTGTGCTAGGGGCAAACCTCAGACCTAGGTCAATGGCTCCCCATGCCCATAATGACTGGGAATCTTTATTTGAAGACTTCCCTCCCACCACAGGCTTGTCTGCCTTAAAGCCTGCCACAATCAGCAATTCTGTGAATTGCTTCTAAGCATGACAGTGGGGCCATTTCATGAAGACAGTGTCTTCTACTCTTCAACCTCCCCTCTTGAGTACAATGGCCAGAGACAAAGACTTCAGATGGGTGACAGGAGAGAGACTGAGTACAGAAATGAAAGAGGTCATGAGTGTAGCCGCAGGCTGCAAAGAGACATGGCAATGTGCTTGGGAGACTGTTGCTGGCATCCAGTTGGATCTAGACCAGTGATGACCTGGGAGGGAGCAGGAGACTGCTACTTAGTCTCGCTGGCTGGAAGGCTGAGAGATTAAAGCTCTATGCCAGAGCAGATGGAACTGGGGGCTGGGGCACAGGACAGCTTGTTCCAGGAACCAGGAGGCGTCAGAGATGACCAGGGCCTACACCTTTCATCAGACCTGCTAGGTCAGATGGAGTCAAGTTCCCCAGACATTCACTGGGTGGCTTATCCAATCTGCCACACCACAATGAAGAACAGGGACTTCTGACAAGGCCCTTTCCCTCTTAAGCCTCAGGCATTCAGAAATAAAATGCCACCTAAAGTATCTGGTCTCATCAGGAGGGTCATAGAGGGAATTAGAGGGGCTTCAAAGGTTAAAGAGCCAGGCGGTGGTGGCGCACACCTTTAATCCCAGCACTTGGGAGGCAGAGGCAGGCAGATTTCTGAGTTCGAGGCCAGCCTGGTCTACAGAGTGAGCTCCAGGACAGCCAGGACTACACAGAGAAACCCTGTCTTGAAAAAAAAAAAAGAAAGAAAGAAAGAAAAAGAAGAAAGGTTAAAGAGATGTATGTTTCTTTTCTTAAATTACATGCTAGATACATAGGAACTTACAGCATAGTGCTTATAATTTATTTGTATTTTAATCAACATTCTTTTACCTTTACACAATAGTTAATTTAAAAAATACAACACAAATTCAACTCCAGCCCTGTGGTAGCTGGCTTTGCAGTTGGACCTCTGCAGGCTGGCACCAGCTCTGCCAGCAGGCTGCTCTCTAATACCACAAGAATACATTTGTCTTGTCTGACTCATCTGGACTCAAGGCTGCAGAAGCCAATAACTGCGATATATTTATTTATTTGTCTTTGTTTTTGAGATGGGGCTACAATATAAACTAGAACAAAATATTCAACTAGAACAAAAGACTTCACAAAACGTCTACTCAGGGGTCCAAAGGCCAGAGCTAAAGTCACTTAGTGAGCATAACAAGTCATAGATGACAAGTCCCAAAGAGGTGCTCCAAACATTAGTAGTCCTTGGACATGCAGACAGTACAAAGCATGTTGACTATTACTCTCTGCAGGAACTTAAGATATGCTGTGTCTATAAACTCCTTGTCCAACCAGTTGATAACTGCCTCTACTTAATAGAGCCTGTAAGATCATCCAGGTTTCTGGAAATTTCCTTCTCCTCTGCCCCATCATCTTTGTGGGCATAAAATAATTTATTTCAAGTTTTAAAAATATTTATTTCAATGTCCCGGCTGCTAGGCCAGCAGCTTTGATGACGGAAATGTGCAGGAGATGCCCCTGGTTAATTATTACTGATGATAACTGCATGCTATTAACATACTTTCTTTTTCAAACTTAAAAAACATCCATGAAAAATACATTTTTATTTTTTGAGACAGGTCTCCTCATGTGGCCTGGAATTCCTTTTTGTAGCCCTGGCTAACCTCAAACCTGCTATCCTCCTGTTTCAGTCTCTTAAGGGTTGGGGCTACAGATCCATACCAGGAAGCTCCACTTACTCTCTCCATCTCATGGATGGAAAAGGAAAATTCAGAGGCTCAGAAAGGCTAAAACAGCTGCCTGAGAAAGGCAGGATGTAGACAGACTGACTTGAGTCTACAAACTGAATTCAGCAACATGAGATTGCTACACAATGCCTCTGAGAAAGGGCAATGCCCTCTTTAGGACAGACAGCTAAGGAAAACAACCTGAATCGGACAGGGAAGCTCTACCCACCCACAGACCAAGGCATGTCTATATATTCTGATTGCCTCGTGATTCATCACTGGGTGATTCTTATCTGTGAAATGAGGATGTCACAAGCAGAAGATAATGCTAACTCCTCTCAGTCAGCTCAGATTGGTCACCATTCCAACCAGGCCTAAGAGACACACCCGGCCTGGGCTTGGCCTGCCCACTTTGCTGTTTACCTCACTCTGAAGCCTACACTTATAGGTAGGTTTCCTACTTGCAGCTGGTCAGTTTCACTTCCTGGTTGACACCCAGACAAACTCAAAACAAGAACTCCCTCCTTGGGAAGCTTGCTCTAGGAGTTCACTTCTGATGTGACACACTTGGCTGTGTGACACAGCTCTGGACAGAGAACCAGGAGGGAACTGGGCTCTGCTTCCTCCACAGAGAGGCTTCAACAGCCAGCCTTCTATGTACATTTGCAGATTCTTTTCTTTCTTTCTTTTTTTTTTTTTCTGTTTTGATTGTTGTTGTTTTCCAAGACAGGGTTTCTCTGTGTAGTCTTGGCTGTCACTATGTAGACCAGGCTGGCCTCAAACTCAGAGATTCACCTGCCTCTGCCTCCCAAGTGCTGGGATTAAAGTTATGTGCCACCACTGCCCAGTCATTTGCTGATTCCTTTGTGTTGGACCCATGTTGGGTGTTGGAAACAGAGGAAAAGGATATCTACCCTAAGGGGCCTCGAGAGAGACAGACAGAACTGGAGGGGTCTTTATAGGAAGCAGGATGTCTGATGTTCATAGCCAAAGGCTTCAGTTGCACTGGTTCAATAGGAAGCTTGGTCACATGTAGCATCCTATATTTGATTTTAAATGAGAATCTCAGTTTCTACTGACACCATGGCTCTTCTTTGTAATCTCAGTATGCAGGAGGTTAAGATAGGATGACTTCTTCTAATTTTAGGACAGCCTAGGCTAAATAGTGAGTTTCAGGATAGCCTTGCCTACAATGTAGGCTCTGTCTCAAACAAACAAACAAACCAATGAAAAAATTCTGTGCATGACAGTACACATCAGTAACCCTGGATCTGAGAGGTAAAGGCAGAAGGGTCAGGAGTTCAGGGTAATCTTCAGGTACAGTGAGCTTAAGGCCAGTCTGGGCAATATGAGACCCCATGTCAAAAAGCTGAGAGTAGAGGAGAAAAGAAAGAAAAACTTAGTCTCTGTATAATATTAGCAGCCACTCTACTGGAATACAGATTAGACACGGGCATCACTACAAGCACCGAGGCTGGGCTGCACTGGCCAATGCCCACAGAGCTGGGCTCTAATCCGAGTCCTTCCATTCAGCAGTCACATGACCTTGAGCAAGTGGCTCTGTCTTTCTGTACCTCAGTTTTCTCATCTGTCTGAAGGAGATACTTACCTCCAAAGCTGATGCAACCACAAAATGAGCAACAGAGGTCAGGAATATAGTCACATGCTCTAAGTGACAGTTCTTTGTCTTTCCATCACTGGTCACAGAGGCACATGCACACTTCAGATTGCCTCCTCTTTCTCAGTGCTGCCAGCACAGCGGGTGCCCAGTAAACGCATATCAACCCCCTTTCCCAGCTGACTCACCTAGCAGTTAGCTGCACTTGAATCTATCCCCAGTGAGGAAGTCAGAATACTCACATCTGTAGAGATGGTTCCACACAGGGAAGAAAGCCATGTAGAGGGCCACATCCCCCACAGTTGGATAGGACTTGAAGATAGAGATGATGGCAATCTGAATGAACATGAAGAAGATGGGGTGCTCCCTGGAGCAGGGCAGGGAAGACAAACAGGCAGAAAGATTAGCCAGGGACTAGGCCCACTCTAGAGACCCCTGATCCTACCTCACGAACCAAAAGTACTCCCTGGGGTACTCAGGCAAAAGCTGCTTTACTACTCACGAGGCATGGATGAGGCAGGCCCCAGTAGCAGGGCAGAAAGCTGCAGATATCAAATGCCCAGAGGTGGCAAAGAAGAGCAGACAAACACCAGTACATCAGTTTACAGGGACATTGCCCATCAGAAGTTTCCTCCTATCTGAACTAGCTTTGGACCCCCAGGGTCTTGAAAAAAAAAGTTAGCATTCCTTATCAGTAGCCTAAATGACTGCTTGTCAAGAGAAATCAACAAGGGTCCCATCCACAGGTCCCGAGACAGGAAGTGCCTGTTGGCTGATGGCTTGCTTACTGGCAATACCGTCAGAGAAATAAGAACACTGAGAGTTATACTCAGCATTCTTAGTTCTTCAGGGGCCAGACTTTCTTTTTTAATATAGAGTCTCATGTAGCACAGGCTGGCCTCAAACTCACTGTGCAGATGAAGCTAGCTCACTGTGTAGATGATCCTCTTGCCTCTACTTCCTAGGTGCTGGAATTACAGACAGCTACCATGTCTGTCTCCAAAATGGAATTTTGGGAACCTTCAACTAATAATAGCTAAAACTGGCTTAAATTAATAAACTGCCATAGCTCCTCTCTCCTGAGCCCTTTTTCTATGCTGAGTTCTGTGCAAAGTTTCTCTTGCATCATCTCAGAAGATCCTCACAGCACCAAGGCTAGCCCTCTAGGCAGAGATTCTTATCCTCTATCCTTCCCAGAGAAGTGAAGTCAGTGATGGTGCTGTCTACAGAGCTCTTAATCCACCATGCTCCTCTCCTTAGTATTTCACATGTCTCACAGCAAAGGTGAGAACTAAAGGGATGTGAGTAGGAAAAGGCCAGTTCTACATTCCCCAGAACAGCCCCTCAATGCAAGCAGAGGGCTGACATCTACACCAGCTCTACATCCCCCAGAACAGCCCCTCTACACAAGCAGAGGGCACAAGAGCTAGTTGCCTACTTATGAAGGTCTTTGTCAGCCGCTCTGAAGCCTGGGTAATGGAACCACTTCTAGGACCACTGCAGTGTTCTCCTTAGGAGTTGGCAGGACTCAAGAGGATGATACAGGGTCTGGAGTCAGACAAACTATGCCTAAACTCCAGTTTCACTGCTTGCAAGCTGTGTAACTCTCTGAGCAAGAAGTCCTCAACTATAAAATGGAATTATGACGGTGAGATAATGCTGGCCTCCAAGTTCCTGAGTTTGCTACCAACCTATTTCACAGAACTACACAAGTATACGACATCTCTGTTGTAGAAACAAACTACAGAGTAAGCCCCATTTCAGGAAAACTAACCAGAAGATTGAAAAGGGTTGTGCATGCCCAGCCTTCCAAATAACCCAACTAGAGTCCTTGAGATAAATCATTATTGGGCTGTTGACCAAGAACATCCAACCAGACCCACTTTCCACAAGGCCATCCTCAGTGTAACCTCTGTTCTTGCCCGAAATGGTGATGAAAGTGTGATGTGTAGTAATGTGTTCTCTGGCACCTTCAGGGGAGCCCATGGGGAACCCAGAGCTCCAGAGCATCCTCCTTGCAGCTTGTACTTGGGTGTGACTCTCAACTGCTGACCTGATCAATGAATCCAGAAGCCTGGATGGGGTGTTATCTGAAGGTACTGCTGGGTGCCAGCAGGCCACAGTGGGGAGGGTGGACAAATAAGCAGCAGGCTTCACACTTACTTTAATTTGATGGCTAATGGAACTGTGTAGAAAAAGACGTTGATCTGAAACACGCAGACAAAAAAGAGGCTGAAGTGTTCAAACATCTCTGCAAAGAAGTACCAGAAAAGACCGATGTTTGGAGTGAGATCTGGAACAGAAAGTCTGAAATTAAGAAAACAGGGAGAGAAAAGAGCAGAGTTATAAATGGTTGGCTTTGCTCTGCTTTTTCCTCAAGACTTGGGGCCAATACTAGGTGACCAAGGATGGTACCATCCCTTTAAAAGGCATAAAGAGTTCTCTAGATAACCCCATACAGATAATTTATAAAATGTAGGGCTAAAGATTCAGAGAAGCTATAACATATACTAGCTAAGGGCTGGGATACAGCTCAGTGGTAGAGTGCTTTGCCTAGAATGCACAGTTCCCTCGGTGCAAACTCCAGAACTGCATTAAGCCCAAATGTAAAAGCAGGAGGGTCAAAGGCTTAAGATCATTTTTGGTGGATACTGAGTGCAAGGACTACATAAGGGAAAAACCAAGGAAACAACCCAGCTGAAAGAATCTGAACTGAGAAAGGGATCCATCTGAGAAACGGAGAGAGCAGCCCCTCTTCTCCACACCAGGACAGTTTACAATCAGGAGCTACCCAGTATTGCCAGAGGAAGGAGACTTAAATAAACAAAATCTATTTTTGGCATTTGAAAGACCTGCCCAGAGGAACAAGCTCTGTAAGCTTGCTCCTCCCGGTTCTTGTCCCACATCCCCATAGCAAGAGCCAGAAAACTGCATGCCTGAGCCTGCAGCTTCAGGGCTTCAGGAGCCATCAGCAGGTTGTGCAAAAATCCCCAGGGCCACAAAACTCATTTGAAAATTGTAAGTTTATCTGGAAGACTTTTGTCTATTTAAATCATAAAAGAATTAGCTACAATACTAGCTCTTTATAAGAGTCCATGCTACCTAAATGTGTGTGTGTGTGTGTGTGTGTGTGTGTGTGTGTGTTTCTTTCTTTAAAGAAAGAATATACGCACACACACACACAAATATGCTCTAAAGCAAACATTTGTGGGGCTTTTTTTTCTTCCAGTGCTGGGGATGGGACTCAGGACTTCCAGAATACTAAACACATTCTACCACTGGGCTACATCCTGAGCGCTCTAAGTGTGCGTGCATGTTTTTTAAAGAAAGAAGGCAGCAAGGGGCACTAGGCTGGGCAGTGACAAGAGTATTATCTACTGCCCCTACCATGATATATATATATATATATATATATATATATATATATATATATATATATATATATATTCCCTGTTGATAATTTTATTATTTCTATTTTATTGGGTTTGTTAGTTTCACTTTTGTTTTGTTTTTTGTCTTTTTGAGACAGGTCTTGAGTGACTGGAAACTCACGATGTAGACCAGGTGGGACTTGAACTCATAGATCCCTGACTCTGCTTCCAAAGCACTGGGATTGGAGGCATATACTACCATACTCAGCTTTAATTCATAATTTAAAAAGGCAGTGAATGAGGAAAAGGATAGGAGCGACACTGTTCCTAACCCAGGTAGGTAGGCAGGTAACTAGGTAGAAGTTGGGGGGCGGGTGTTGATACAAGGTCCATGCAATACAGCCCAGGCTGCAAATGAATTTAATATAGAGCCAACAATTTCTTTTCGATCTTGATTCTCCTGCCTCCAGCTCCCAACTGCTAGGATTACAGGTGTATGACACTAGGTTTGCCTAGATTAAGTCTATGTCTTATAACAATGACATTTCCTTTTCTGAGTAACAAGAAAAAGAACAGAATTTTTGACTCAGTAGAAAAAGCCAGGAAAAACTATTCACCAGGCCTTACAAATACATATCCAAGGCAAAACACAGAGACCTCAAAGTGAGCAGGTTGTTTTGCTTAGAATTTACCAGTCCAGAGTCCCAGACTAGAGTTCTCCAACTCCTGAGTCCATCCCCACTATGATATGTATATGTTACCTATTGGGCTATCTCACACCTACTTAATCAGAACCCTTAGGGACGGGCCAGCAGTCTGGATGTCAGAGGCTCTCCTAATGTATGAGGACCCTTGTTGTAAACACTGCCTGCATAGTTCTCTTCCTCTGATTCCACCATGGGCTATGAAAATCAAATTAGATTCCAGAAATTTCTAGAGAGGTCTGTACTCACATGAAACCGTAGACTGCAGGGATGAAATCCCAGGAGCTGAGAAGGAAGAAGGAGAGGCAAACTATTACCACTAGGCTTCCTATGTACATCATGGCATACTCCCAAGAGAAGATCCAGAAGGCTTTGTTCTTCACTTTAACAGGGATGTACTGCCGCTAGGAGAGAGACCAGAACAGGACATTTAAAGACACCAAGGACAAAAAAACAGCTATCAGCTTATGCATGAAGATCCCTCCTATAAAACCAAGCCATGACATATAGCTTTACAATTTTTCTGTTTCTTTTCAGTTTTGTATTTTTCGAGACAGGGTTTCTTTGTGTAGCCCTGGCCATCTTGGAACTCTCTTTGTAGGGCAGGCTGGCCTTGAAATCAGAGACTTGCCTGCCTCTGCCTCCTGAGTCCTTGGAGTAAAGGCTTGCACTACCACTGCCTGGTGATGATTCTTTTCTTAAACCAGAAACAAAAACAAAAACAAAAACAAGTGTTTTGAAAAAGGTATTAAGAATATATCCTGGGCAGAGCAGTTGTGGTTCATATGCCTTTAACCCCAGCATTCAGGAGGCAAAGGCAGGCAGATTTCTGAGTTCAAGGCCAGCCTGGTCTACAGAGTGAGTTCCAGGACAACCAGGGCTATACAGAGAAATCCTGTCTCAAAAAACAAACCAACCAACCAACAAACAAACAGATCCCCTGCCTCAGAGCCACTAACACTGCTCCACGTGTGCATCCTGGACACTTGCACAAAACACCAATGAGAAGATGCTGCACCAGGAAGGAAGCATGGGCTCTGAGCACCAGTGATGCCATCCAAACTGCACCTACATGTGTCAACATAGCTAAATCTCAAACATGTAAGGGGACAGCAGGAAATTGCTGAATGACCAGTAGAAAATGAAAATACTTATGCTAACTTGAAATTACATCCAACAATATTATGTGTTATCTATATATGTAAGAATTTAAGTGTAAAAGTTTTTTTTGTTTTTTTGTTTTGTTTTGTTTTGTTTTTTTGTTGTTTGTTTGTTTTTTTGAGACAGGGTTTCTCTGTGTAGTCCTGGCTATCCTGGAACTCATTCTGTAAACCAGGCTGCCCTCAAACTCAGAAATCCGCCTGCCTCTGCCTCCCAAGTGCTGGGATTAAAGGCATGCGCCACCACTGCCCGGCTAGTATAAAAGTTTTATGAAACATATTAGGATATACATGGCCCTACAAGACGACTTGGTGGCTAAAAGCACTTACCACCAAGCCTGGCTTAAAACTAATCCCCAAGATCCACATGGTGGGAGAGAGAACCAAGTCCTGCAAGTTTCCCACTGACACGCTACATGCACTGTGGCATGTGTGTGCCATCACCACAAAAAACAAATTCTCAAATGTAATTTAAAAGTAATAAAAGAAAGTGGGCTCTTGTAGTGCATGACTTCAATCCTAGCACCCAGGAGGCAGAGGCAGGTGGGTCTCTGTGAGTTTAAGCCCAGTCTGGTCTACAGAGTAACTTCCAGGACAGCCTGGGCTAAAAAGAAAAATCCCATCTCAAAAAGAGGAAGGAGAGAGAAGGTAGGGAGGGAGGAAGGGAGGCGGGAGAGAGGAAAAAAAAGAGAGGGGGAGAGAGAGAAAGAGAGAGAGAGAGAGATAAAGATAAGATATGCACTGAAGTCATAATAACTTCCAAAAGTAGAAAGAAATAAAGAACCAGGACTCTATAAATTGAATCCTGTTTATTTTGTATTCGAGGTGGTGGACTGGACACGCGCCATGGCGTGACTGTGGAAGTCAGAAGACAATTACAGGAGTTGGCTCTGGTTTTTCACTATGTGGGCCCCAGAGAGCAAACTTGGATTCCTGGACTTGGCAGCGGGTGCCCTGATCCAGCAAGCCATCTCACTGGCTCTACTTATACTGTTCAGTAAGTACATTCAAAGTAAATAGTAGCCGGGAGTGATGGTGCATGCCCTTAATTCCAACACTCAGGAGACAGAGGCAGACAGATCCTATGAGTTTAAGGCCAGCCTTGTCTACATATTGAGGTCCAGGCCAGCCAGAGTTACATAGGACCTCGTCCCTGTTTCCCCATAAAAGCAAATATGAAACAAAAATGGTAAAAACAAAACAAAACAAAACAAAACAAAAAACAAAACATTATCCTTTTACTTTGGGACTCTGTTTAAAACTAACTGATTGGGGGTGAGGGCTATATTACCACTTCTCTGCCTTTCACATGAAAGAAAAGCACAGCTCAAAGAACAAAGAAGGTACAGACATCGGCTCACACCTCAACTCTCTCAGCACTACAGAGGAGAGATACACATGAAAGCAAAACACCCACATACATAAAATAAAAATAAATTTTAACAAAAGATTCTTAAATAATAATTTTTTAAGAGAATGGAGTTTTATAAAGTAGATAGAGAAGCAAATGCCCGTGACTGTCCCTCTTGGAAGGCGGAGGCAGAAAGTAAGTAGCTAAGTTCTGTTCGGACCTTGTTCTTGGGGACGTATTTAATTCAGTCTATTACTGTTGACATTTGAATAGCAAATGGTTTTTTCCTTAGCAAACTTGTAATTATAAATTGTGAATCAATTCAAGGAACATTTTTAAGATAAGTTCTGTGGGGAATACAGTCATGAAATGATAAGGTAATGAAGAATATTCATTGAGTCTACTTATAAAAACTTAAGTTTAAGTTGTAAGGACTACTCCTGTTACATAGCAAAGCATAAGTGAAATTCTTTTCTTTTTTAGACTAGCTCTATACCCACAGATAGCCTCTTTCTGTAGCCCAGGCTGGCCTTGAACTTGTGTCAATACTTCTGCCTCAGCCTCTTACGTGGTGAGATTACAGGCATGTGCTACATGTGTGGCTCCGAAATTCTTTTCATTTTTTTCGTTTTAAAAAGATTTATTCTATTTCTAATTATATGCATGCATGTATGTTTGTGTGTAGGTATTCCTATGGGAATGAATGCAGGTGCCCACATAAGCCAGAGGAGTTTAATCCCTCTCAAACTAGAGTAACAAACAATGATGAACCACCAATATGGGTGTGGGACTTGGGACATGCCCTTAACCACTGAGCCATCTCTCCAGCACCAGAAATACAAGATTTAATTTTTGTTTGTTTCTTTTGAGACAGGATCCCATGTAGCCCAGGCTGGCCTCTAATTCACTATGTAGTTGAAGATGACCCTGAACTCATGATCCTCCTGCCAAGTGTTACAAGTACAGCTGTGTGCCACCACACAAGGCTGAGATGGTCTTGCTATAGCCCTGGCTGGCCACAAAATTACAGCAATATTCATTTGCTGCCACCACCATTGCTGATGAGTATATGTTAAGACTTGTGTGTGTGTCAACTGTGGATGTCATGCAAAAGCCATTCACTGTATTGATTTAGTGGTGTTTACTTATTTGCTTGTGTATGTGTGAGGCATAGGTGGAGGTTAGAGGACAACTACCAGGAGTTGGTTCTCTCCTCCCACCACAGATGACAAAGGGTAGAGACACCCATCAATTCAGGCATCAGGTTCTCCTTTACCTACTGAGCCATCTTCATGGCCTTTGTCTTGTTTTTTAAGACAAGGTCTCATGTAACCCAGGTTGGCCTCACACTCACTGTGCAGCCAAGAATGACCAGGAACTTGAGATCCTCTTGCCTCCACCTCCCTAGTCATGGAATTACAGATACACTCCATCATACCTGATTGTATTGTGGGGCATTGGGAATGAAATCCAGGTCAAGTATTCTACCAACTGTGCTCCGCTCAGTCCCCTAGCCCCAGTAATTTTTATCCTACTGAATCCATCTTTGGTCAGTGGGAGACTCTTCAGGTTGGATCTTGAGTCCTTTTGGAAAGACTTCAGTAGCAGCTGGTGGCTTATTATCTGGTGTCACAACATTCTATCATTACCCTGTACTGGAATCACCATTTCTCTAAGAAACTCATTTCATTTAAGGGTGAATGGCATCTCTAGATCACAGCATGGGCACTAACGATGTTCACTGAATCAGGCATTGATTCTACACCTTTTAGTGAGCACATGATAGATACACAGACACAAACAAAAACAAGTATCAAATACCTGCAGGCAGAACAGGTAACAAGAACAACAGAGATAAAGCAGGGGGACTGTGGTAAGGTTAAGAAGGGATGCTCTATGTGAAGGAGGAGACAGAGCTTCAAATTCTTCAAAAGAAGCCAGAAAGGCGGCCGGGCAGTGGTGATGCACACCTTTAATCCCAGCACTTGGGAGGCAGAAGCAGGAGGATTTCTGAGTTTGAGGCCAGTCTGGTCTACAGAGTGAGTTCCAGGACAGCCAGGGCTATACAGAGAAACCCTGTCTCAAAAAACCAAAAATAAATAAATAAATAAATAAATAAATAAGCCAGAAAGGCTGGTGAGATCATCATAAAGGGCATGCCAGGCAAATACGAGGACCCGTTCGATTCCCAAACCTTATACAAATCACTGCTGGGTGTGGTGGTGTATGTCTGTAATCACAGCAATGGGGAGGTGGACACAGGGGACACATGGGACACATGGGCTAAACACTGGCTAAACAGCCTAGCCTATTTGCTGAGTTCTAAGCCAGTGACAGATCCTATCTCTAAGCAAAAACATATAAACAAAATTAATGTGGCCCTATTCGAAGGTTCATGAATATGTACATCCAATATCCCAGAAGACATACTATTACTAACATATATAAACATTTAAGAACAATTATTCTCAAATTGCTTGTTGAGGGCTTCTTGTGATAGAATCCAAACCTTGTTACAGAAGGGAGAGGGTCTGACACTGACTCTAGAGCCTTGTACATGGTAGGCTAGTGCTCCATCACTAAGCTCTATTTAACTCAAGTCCTTCTCCTCAATGCTCTAAAACATCTCCATAGAAACCATTTTCTTTCATAATATGAAAAGGGGAGCCGGGCGTGGTGGCGCACGCCTTTAATCCCAGCACTTGGGAGGCAGAGGCGGGCGGATTTCTGAGTTTGAGGCCAGCCTGGTCTACAGAGTGAGTTCCAGGACAGCCAGGGCTACACAGAGAAACCCTGTCTCGAAAAACCAAAAAAAAAAAAAAAAAAAAAAAAGGGAAAAGCCAGTTATAAGAATCAAGCTGCCTAGTAGATTAGCCAAATTGGGGATTACGGGTTCAAGTGAGATATCCTGGCCCAATATATATGGTGAAGAGTGATCAATGAAATTAGCCAATATCGTCCTCCCTCTGGCATCTATAGGCATGTTCATGTGCATCTGCATACATACTTGCCTCCACACATGTAAACACATACACATGCACATATTTTCATGAAAAAGGTTGTATTTTTAAAAATTCAATTTGCACTACCCACTCCTTGTGTGTATACATGTGTGCCTTTGTGAGTGTGCACACATGTGCATAAAGGTGTTGCTCCTTAGGTACTGTTCACCTTTCCTTTTGTTGAGATAGGGTCTCTCACTAGCCTGGAAAATAAAAAAGGCCTAGAGTAGCTGATTAGTGAGTCGGGGAACCAGAAATTCAAGGCTTCCTTGGAATAGTGAATTATAAACACATCATCAAGATTTGCCCTGTATTTTGCCTGTTTATAAAAAGGAAAAAGCTAACACACCTGCCATCTCAGACCTGGAGATGTCCTGGAAGCAAACAGAAAATTCTGGGGGAATGGAACAGGATATAAAAATTCTAAATAAGGGCTCCTCCTGAAGAAGGCCTGGAAAAGATGCAATTGCAAACTGCTGAGAAAAACCTGATGGGACTGACCCCCTTGTGAGGCATCACGAATGACTTCAGACACAGAAAAGTATGGAAATCTTAGGCTTAAGTTCTTCAATTCAAAGACAAGAGGTCTGACTGTATTTTAAAAAAGAATCACAAGAGTGCCTACAAAAGAGAAAGAGCCTGGTATCTGTTGTTGCCATTGACAGAGAATTGGGTTTCAGAGCTGTAAGAATTCCAAGTGGGGCTGGAGAAATGGCTCACTGGCTGCTCTTCCAGAGATCCTAAGTTCAACTCCCAGCAACCACATGGTGGCTCACAACCATGTGTAATGGGATCCAATGCCCTCTTCTGGTATCTGAAAACAACAACAGTGTACATATTACATAAAATAAATAAATCTTTTTAAAAGGGGGGGTTGGTTGCTGGAAAGATGGCTCAGTGGTTAAGAGCACTGGCTGCTCTTCCAGAGGTCCTGAGTCCAATTTCCAGCAACTACGTGGTGGCTCACAACGATCTGTAATGAGATCTGATGCTCTCTTCTGGTATTATGTCTGAAGATAGAGACAGTGTACTCATAAATACAATCTTTGTTTGGGTTTTGTTTTTGTTTTTGTTTTGGTTTTGGTTTTTCGAGACAGGGTTTCTCTGTGTAGCCCTGGCTGTCCTGGAACTCACTCTGTAGACCAGGCTAGCCTCGAACTCAGAAATCCGCCTGCCTCTGCCTCCCAAGTGCTGGGATTAAAGGCGTGTGCCACCACTGCCTGGCGCATAAATACAATCTTTAAAAAAAAAAAAAAAAAGAAAGAAAGAAAAGAAAAAAGACTTCCAAGCAAAATGCTCACTTGGGCAACACATACATTAAACTGGAATGATACAGAGGAGATGAACATGTCCCCTACATAGGATGACATGCAAACTCATGAAGCATTCCATATTTTTAAGATTCTCTGAAGTCCAAAAGGGCATGTAGGAGACTTTTTCCTAATGATTTGTTTATTTTTATTTCCTGTACACTGGTGTTTTGCCTGCATATATGTCTGTGTGAGGGTGTTGGATCACAGACAGTTGTGAGCTACCATGTGGATGCTGAGAATTGAACATGGGTCTTCTGAAAGAATAGTCAGGGCTTGTAACCATGGAGTCATCTCTCCAGCCCCTATGCAGGAGATTTTAACCAGAGAGAGAGAGAGAGAGAGAGAGAGAGAGAGAGAGAGAGAGAGAGAGAGAGAGAGAGAGAGAATGAATTCCAAGCAAAATGGAGGGAGGAGGGAAGAAGGAACTTTCCTGTATTGTTCTAGGAGCTCCTCATGCTAGCCTGGACCCCTTTATGTAATCAGGCTGGCCCCAAACTTAAGACATTCCCCCTGTTTCAGTCACCTGAGTGTTGGAGTTACAAACATGTATCACCATGAGTGGCTCAACTCAGCTTCTGAGTCTTGTACACTAAGCTTGTTTTTCACTATGGACTCTAGTGCTGGGCATACCAGGGCTGTTTGATTCTGTGTGCTATCAGATCATACACTGTAAGCGCCTCTCTAATTTGGAAACTAGGCTCCAAGCCAAGGTCAAAGGAAGAGCAGAGTTGGGGGAAGGGAACAGATGGGCTCAAACTATCATTTTCATCAGTGACTCACCAGGGAGCCAGATGCAGCATCCCTGCTTCTGACCCTCTGTCTTTTGAGAGAACAGAAAAACAGCCTTTGCCTTTCGTTCTGATGAGACACTAGCTTATCCACTATCTACATTTTGCAGTCTCTAGAAACTACCAGCAAAATGAAGGCAGATTTATGTTGTCAAAAGAAGAAGTACACTAATTTTTGCGTTGCTTTGATTCTAGAAAAGAAGTAAGTTTTCTTTCCCCTCATTTTCCTCATATTTACAAACTGGTAACTGTGTCTGCTCCATAACCACATTGTTGCGGTGTGCATACCAATAACTACACTACCAAGCTCCCACCAGACTGTAGTCTAGATACTCAACATGCAGCAACCATTTCAACAGGTGCTATTATCCCATTTTACATTTTTATTTGTTATTACTATTACTATCATTATTATTATTGTATATGTGTATGTCTATATGTTTGTTTGTTTTATGTTTGTGTATGATACATAAGCATGGTATGCTCATGCCTTGGTGTAAGTGTAGAAGTCAGAAGGCCATTTTGGGAAATGAAGTATCTTCTTCCATTGTGGGTTCGGGGATCTGACTAAGGTTGTCACGCTTGGGTGGCAACTTCTTTACATGCTGACCCATTTTACTGGCCCATTATCCTATTTTATAATTGAGGAAACTAAAGATGAAAGTTAGGCCAAGGGTGTTCGAACCAAGATGTCAGAAACTGTCTCCTAGTCCCTTTTGTCTTGTTCTGAGAAATCTTAAGTATGGAAAAAGGTTGAGATGCTAAAATCATCAAACATTTATCATCTATTATCTATATAGTATCTATTATCTATTTATCACCTATAATCTATATAGTATCTATTATATACTTGTCATCTATTATCTATATAGTATCTATTATATACTTGTCATCTATTATCTATATAGTATCTATTATATACTTGTCATCTATTATCTATATAGTATCTATTATATACTTGTCATCTATTATCTATATAGTATCTATTATATACTTGTCATCTATTATCTATATAGTATCTATTATTTATTTTCATCTATTTAGTTTTATTTTTCATTTTATACCTAATTTAAATTTTAAACCTTGTTATATTCAGGCTCCGTTAAAATACATTTGTTTATTAATATTTGTATGTATGTATTTGTACACACACTGTTACAGTGCACATGTAGAAGTCAGAGGACAACTTGTAGGAATTGGTTATCTCTCCCCATTTGGATTCTGGGGATATAATTCTGGTTATTAGACTTGGAGGCAAGCACCTTTACCAGATGAGCCATCTTGCTGGCCTTAGGTCAGATTTCCTAAAGGATATGCATATAAAAGATGGAGGAAAATCCAGCTGGTATGGAGGGATACATATGTAATCCCAGCAATTGGAAGAATGAAGCAAAAGGGGGAAGAAAAGAAGGAAGAAAGGTGAAGGAGGAAGGGAAGGAAGGAAATAGATAGGCTAGGGAATTAGCTTAGTGTGTAAAGTGCTTGTTGTACAAGCTTGAGGACCAGAGTTCAAATCCCCCAGCATCCCTAAAGTGTCTAGCATGTTTTCATGGACCTGTAATCAGAGCTCTGAAGAGGCAGAGACAGGTAGATCTTGGGGACTTGGTGGCCAGCCAGTCTAGCTGAATCAGTGAGCTTCATGGAAGTTCAGTGAGAAGCACTATAAAGAATAAAGTAGAGATGTCAGGTATGGTGGTAGATGCCTTTAATCCTAGCACTAGGGAGGCAAAGGCAAGCAAATTTCTTGAGTTTGAGGCTAGCCTGGTCTATACAGTGAGTCCCAAAGTCACCCAGAATATCATCTAGTGGGACTCTGTCTAAAAAAAAAAAAAAAAAAAAATGTGGAGAGCACTAGAGAACACCTCATTTGGACTTCTGGCCTACACATACCAAAAACATTTAAAAAAAAATCAAAACCAAGTAATTTCACCACATAATGATCCATCTATTAAACTAGCAACTATAAATCTAACTTGAAAAGCCAGTGCTGGCAGGCACGGACGGAAGCAGTTCACTCCTCTGTGGGCACTGCTAGTGACACCACAGTCTGGCTCAAGCTTTCTGATGAACTATAAAACTTTTCACAGACTTAGATCCAACTAGAAAATAAGAAAATTTGTTTTATTGGCTAGGAAGAAAGCTCAGAAAGTAAGAGCACCTATTCCCTCTGTGCAAGCATGAGCACCCAAGTTCAAACTCCCACATTCAGATAAAAAGCCAGGCATGCTGCAAGCAGCCCGGAAACCCTAGCACTACTTGGGATGCAGTCAGGAGGGTTCACAGGGCCTTTTGTCTACCGGCCTAGGTCCAAGTTCAGTGGAGACCCTGTCTCAAGGGAACAAGCAAGAGAATGCTAGAACAGGGTAGATACCTACTCTAGCCTCTGGATATTCAGATGGGCACACACACAAACACACAAACACATGATACATGTATGTAAATGTATGTACATGTACATACAAAAAAAGATGAGTAAAAGGACAGAAGAAAGGTACACAGGAAAAAACGAAGGAAGGGCGAAAGGGAGGGAAGGAGAGAGGGAGGAGGGAACAAGGAAGGAAGGAAGGAAGGAAGGAAGGAAGGAAGGAAGGAAGGAAGGAAGGAAGGAAGAATTGATTTACTTCAAGCTCAGCCTGGTAATGAAAGCCTGTAATCCTAGTTACTGAGAAGGCCTGCCTTACATAGTGAGTACAAAGACAGCTTGGGCAATTTAGTAAATAGTATTTCAATTTTTTAAAAAAGTAAGACAAGGGATGAGGCTTAGTGAGAGCACTTGAGTAGCATGGGCGTGGCCCTACTACTGGTGTGTCAATTCTCAGCACAAAAAAGAAGAAAAGAAAAACAACTTTCTACTACATATTACTAATAAAGAGAAATAAATTCATCTTTTACCACTGTGTACATCAATATGATTCTATATCACCAAGTAAGTTATAATGTAAGACATGACCTATTTTAATGAGTGAGGTGTACAGTCTAACCTGGTCTAACTGCTCTCCTGGACTTGAACCCCAGTGCTGCTAACTACGCACTTTCAGCAAACATCTCTCTTCTAAGGATAGACTTGGATCGGAGCCAGCATGTAGTACCTAGCTCTTGATCTGATGTGTGCTTTTTTATAGGGTAGGCAAGTAGTTAGGATCAAGCCCAGAGCCTTTCTTGAATGCTAACTGTCGTGCTCTACTACCAAGCTACATCTCAAGCTTGAGGTGTACACTCTGCATGAGCTGAAAAGAGAGATGGTTGGAAAGCACACTCCTGAGTCAGACTGCCTGTGCACAGAACGCATTGTTGTAATTTGATGGCTTAGGTAAGTGACTGAACTTCCCAAAATTCCAGTTTTAATTCACATGTCAAGTGAAATCTATTTAGTCACCACATGGCTAATAATATAACCTACCCCATGAAGTTTCTAAGGTTAAGATGAGATGATGTCTGCAGAGGGCTTAGCATAAGGGCTTTACATGCAGGGTATTCTCCACAAACGTCAGCCCTCGGTAGCCTTTGATGCCTGTGCTCTGCAGTGGCCACTTACTATGTTCTTGTCATTGCAAAGGGGCCTGGGTTCCAAAGTTGTGCAGAGGTCAGCCGGGGGTGATGGTGTAAGGCTGGTCAGTGGGTCATGTCAAAAAGAGGATAATACCTACCACCTCTTTCCTTAGTGTGGAGTTTACTGCTTACTGAAAATAGCAGACGAAGTTTAAAATTTCCCATTTTGTTTAATTGCTGTAAGACCCTTATAAGACAAGTGCTCTTGATAAGAATAAAAACTTTAAATGAACTCAAAGAGGTCTATGTATATTAGGTGAAACAAAATACAGTGTTTAGTGGATCCCAACTACAAACATTCTAAGTGAACTGTCTCTACACACTTGCAATGGCAGACACAGTTAGAACTTAGTGACTTTGAAGTCTCCTTTGTTTCATATTAGTCTTTGTCTTTTCAAGTAGAAGTAAGATGTCTTCAGTTCAAGACCCAATTCCAAAAACATTTTCAAAAATGTTTTGTTTTGGTTTTGTGGTACTAGGGATTGAAGCAGAGCCTCATGTGTGCTATGCCAGCATCCAACCACTGAAGTACATCCCTGGTTCCAAATGCTGTTAGTGGCCTGTGCCCTTCCTGCCCGAGCTCCCCGCCCCCCAGAAGGGGCCAGGCCATGTACTGAGTATCACTGGGCAGTGGCACCAGCAAGTGCTTACCTGGAGGAGATAGAGAAGTCCTGGGGCAAACAAGGTGATTGGGTACAGAGACTGGTATGTTGCTAAGGCAAGAAAAATAGCACTGAGGAAAACGCTGCCTGTGAAAAGAAACAAAGGTGTGGAATAACCCAGCCTCATCAGTCAGGGCTTCACTCAACAAGTCCACATCAACATGAAACTCCTAAATGCTCAATGACCTGCCAAGTGTTTCCTATATGCAAGGTACTATGCAAACACAAACAGAAGCAAACTACTTGGCTTGGTTCCCATGGAAGTCATAACCACCACCTTTAGCAACCTGTGATGCCACAGTTATGTTTCTTAAGAAATTTTCAGAGTCAGAAAGATTTTATAAAAACCTTGGTCCAAAGATTTACAAACAGATAACATCTATTAACCTCCATGTCTAGTGAACCAAGTTATTGAACCTGCAACTACAGCTCATGATGTTCAGAGCTGTAAAACCTCTGCAATGACTGCTCATGATACTCCGAGCTATGAAGCTGAGCCCTTGGATCTCACGACAGCTCATCACTCTGTAACACCTCTATCTTGAAGCTGCATGTTTCTTTTTTTCTAAATAAAAACCAATTATTGATGTTTATTTTTTGGTTTCACTCTGTAGCCAAAGCTGGCATCAAACTTGGAGCAACCCTTTTATGTAAGTCCTCCAAGCCCTCACATCAAGCTAAGAGTGTGTTCTTTTTATTAATAATGAGTCTATTCTCTACACAAAATGGACTGCTATATAATCATTATGCATGTACTAAAAGAATTTATGATGACATGAAAAGATATTTACAAAACCTTGTTAAATGAAATTTTAAGGGATAGAGCTTACGCCATTGGGTTCAGGTTATCTGTTTTCTTTTTAAAACTTTCAAAAAATGTACCTTCAAACTAAGACTAGAGGTTTCGATACATTCAAAATGACCTAGAAATCAGTTGAATATAATGGTTCAAAGTGCATGGCTCATGATGGTTACAGTTTATAAGACAACAGCACTCATTGTTACTCTGATGAGTATGGGATCAACTCTTTACTAAAAATAACAGAAATTTTCACAATGGTGTTTCACAAGAAGAGGACCCCTCCCTCATTCTGCTCAATCCAAGGAAGTTTACATGTTTCCCTAGCTCCAGGGACACACAAAGATGATCAGTAAGCTCTTTCACACACTAAAGTACGTCTATTGATTGACGGCAAGTGATTTTACTCACTGGTCAATGTCACCCTCAAGTAGTCTATACACCTGAAACAATAAGAGTCACCATGGGAGGAGAAAAGGCCATGAGCATGTGTGTGATGGAACAAGAAGAGGAGGGTGGGAAACACAGTAATGGAGACATGTAAGTGTAAACAGTGGATACTAACTGGGGGAGAAAGGGAACTAGGCGAGCCAGGACATGGGGAGCGGGAATAAACGGGAACAAAGTATAATGTTACGTATGTATGAAAAGTAATCTTAAAAATAAGAAAAACTAAACTACAAACTAAGAATAATTGTGGCAGACAACACAGTAGGTAGGGAGATGGCAGGAACAGGAGGAAGTTGGATGCAGAGGACAAAGAGCAGAGTTCCTGGAACAAAGCTGTCCCCTGTACTGATGAGTAACAGACAAGATGTTCTGGACTTCAGGTACTTGCTAAAACAACTGAGCAGACACGGGGACAGGCCTAGCCAAGTCCTGACACCAAGAGAGGCCTCTTCCCACTTACTGTTATAGACTCTGGAACCAGAACCACATCACCATGACACAGGGAGTGACGACGGGTGGGGGGGGGTACCCATGAGAAAGGCAAAAGTAGATTCAGGATTCCTTGACCTTGCCAAAAGCTTGAATAACAATTTGTGGGAAATTGGCTAAGAATGGGGAAATGCTAGAGAGTTTTTTATTCCACGTGTTTTGTACGCATCTGGTAGGCTCATACATGTATGTGTTGTCCGAGTTGGGAGGTTATTGCTCCAGTTCATTCATTCATACAAATAAGGTGAAAATATATGACCATCACCTTATTCTCTGCCCCAGGTGGCACCAAATAATGAAATAAACACAGTTACCTCCTGCCCTAATTGCCTAAAATCAGTAATTGCTGTCTGTAAGACCCAAGAGAGAAAAAAGGCTAAGAGAGGAATAGGGTGAACTTAGAAAATGTGCCTGAATGTGCTTTATTTGTTTATGCACAGGGTCTCTCTATGTAGCCCAGGCTATCCTGGAACTCACTATGTAGACCAAGTTAGCCTGGATCTCAGAGCAATCTGCCTTCCTCTGACTCCTGAATTCTAGGATTCAAGGTATCTGCTACCACACCCAGCCTTGGGATGACATCTTAAATAATTTTAATTGTTTTATTAGTACTAGGGATTGCAACCCATGACCTTGCTGGGCAAGTGCTCTACCATTGAACTATATTCCCAATGCCTGCATGGAAATCTAGGCAAGAAGACTCAGTTCCACCTGCTTCCTATTAGTAAGTGGCATTGACATCCAGCTGGATACCTCAGCTCCACATTCCTTCTTACACCAGTCCCCAGGCCCACAGGTCCACCTCTGAAGTCAGTTCTTGCTCTCATCTGTCACCAGTGTTCAGCAATCTCTTTCTAGTTGGCCCCTTCCTTTACAGAAGCACCAAAGGACTCTTCTAAAACAGGCAGTGACTAATCTACAAAGACTAAGCCATGTACTGCAGTGCACATCTATAATGTCAGCAAAGGCAAGGCAGGAGCAGCAGGAACTCAAGACCACCTTCATCCTAGCTGAACTAATCCTGGGCTGCCTGAGACCCTATCTCAAAAACCAAAACATAGTTTGTTCCTGTTACTGCCAAGTCATGTGACAGCAGAGGCTCAAGTGCATTCAAGATTGGACTTCAGCCATAAGCCACTACCATGGGCAAACAAGGCATGGCTGCTGGGATTGTTCATCCTGCCTGACAACAAGTACTGGAAAACACTCTCATCTACAATGGCCTACCATGTAGATCTCTCAAAGCTGCCAAAGATTCAGACAAGGGCCAAGCCCATCTTTGTGTGCTTGCATCCAGCTGTGAAAAGCCTATGTATGTATGTCACATTGGTGAAGGCCCTTTGTGCTCAGCACCAAATCACACTAAATTTGATGACGGCAAGAAACTAGGGGAATAGGTGTGCCTCTGTAGAATTGATCAAGAGGGGAAATACCACATCGTGGCTGGTTGTAGTTGTATAGGGGTTAAGGACATGACAAAGCATCTCAAGCCAAGAACATCATTGAAGAGTTCCTTAAATGCAAGAAATTAGTAAATAAATTTGGCTCTAGAAAAAAACAAACCCAGAGCCCAGCAGTGGTGGCACACATCTTTAATCCCAGCACCTAGGAGGCAGAGGCATGAGGATCTTTATGAGTTCGAGGTTAGCTTGGTCTACCGAGCTAGTTCCAGGATAGCCAGGACTACACAGAGAGACCCTGTACTGGAAAACAAAAAAAAAAAACAAAGTTGGGCCATGGTAGTACTGGTGGTACATGCCTTTAGAGCCTGCATTTGGGAGGCAGAAGCAGGCAAATCTGTGAGTTCAAGGCCAGCCTATAAAAATTGATAGATAAGGCTGGGCAGTGGTGGTGCATGCCTTTAATCCCAGCACTTGGGAGGCAGAGGCAGGCAGATTTCTGAGTTCGAGTCCAGCCTGGTCTACAGAGTGAGTTCCAGGACAGCCAAGGCTATACAAAGAAACCCTGTCTCAAAAAACCAAAAAGAAAAAAAACAACAAAATAAAATAGATAGATAGATAGATAGATAGATAGATAGATAGATAGATAGATAGATCCATCCATCCATCCATCCATCCATCCATCCATCCATCCACAGGTGGGCTTCTGAAGTCCCAACTCATCAATCAAACTCCAAGAGCAAGTCTCCTCATCTCTCATCACTTGCCCACACACCTGCCTTCCACTTACACCACCACTGCAGTTACTGAAAACAGCATGCCCTTCCATTCATGTGTCTGTGCTCACGCTATTCTTTCTACCTGAGTTCTTTTCCTGTCATCCCTCAGTGGCTGCAGAACTCAAGCAGAGTTAACAAAAGTAGTTACAGCTAACACTTGATGCTCCCTTACTAGGTGTCATGCATTGTGTAATGTCTACCTCAAGTAGGTGCCAGACTCAAAGAGGCCTTCAGGGAAACAACACAACAGCTTGCAAAAGAACTTTCAGCTCACTTTCATGTGACACATTTATTGTGATAAAATCACATATTCTACTCATTTCACACATGTAGAAACCAAGGCCTAGAAGTAAAGTTAAATACAGAACCTAAAGTTGCGCCAGTCCATCCTTTCAACTCTGTTAAGCCAGGCAGTGGTGGCGCGCACCTTTAATCCCAACACTTGAGAGGCAGAGGCAGGCGGATTTCTGAGTTTGAGGCCAGCCTGGTCTACAAAGTGAGTTCCAGAACAGCCAGGGCTACACAGAGAAACTCTGTCTCAAACAAACAAACAAACAAACAAACAAAAAACAACAACAAAAAAACAAAAAAAAATCCTCTTGTTAAGAAGACTCTAGTAAAGCCAGTTTGCCCTTTCTTCCCTATCTTGAGAATTTCTCAAGGCAGTAAGTCTCTTCCTTTTGCAGCACACACAATGAATGTGTATGACTGGATGAATGAATGTCAATCAGTAATATACATAGGAGAGCCTTTTAAAAAGCAAGCACGTAGCTGGAAGTGGTGTATCATGCCTTTAATCCCAGCACTTGGGAGCCAGAGGCAGGCAGATCTCTGAGTTCAAGACCACCTAGCAAGGTCTACAGATTGAGTTCCTAGACAGTCAAGACCCTGTTTCAAAAAAAAAAAAAAAAAAAAAAAAAAAAAAACCAATAAAGCAAATCAATGCCCTTGAGGAAGAAGCCACAAAGCATTAACAGAGGGTAATGTAACCTGAGAAGCACAACACAAACCTACTTTAGGAAGGATCAAATCCTGCAGATGAACAATTGAGAACTCAGAATGACAAGGGCCTGGCATGGGGATGCTTTCTAGGATAAAATAATGACTGGATGGCTGAGGCCTGAATTCTGGGGTAGAAGCATGATGGTCCTTGCAGTCAATGGCCTGGTGTCTGTGTATGAGACAACAAGACAGGCATGGAGGTGCACAAAGACTTAGAAAGGGCTGGTAGGTTTTGAGGAAATCTCAGAAGGATAAGAAGAATAAAGAAGCCATCCAGTTAAGATGATATGTAGATGGCAAAGAGGCAGGGAAGATGGAAAAAAGTAAAAGGTGACCAAATATTTCAGACAAACTATGATAAGCAAACACCAGAGTCTGCTGTGTCAAACATATGCTGGGTGTCAAGGAGATGGGTGACTCAGGTACGTCCTCATGGAGCTCCCAGTAAACAATACAAAGTATAGGAAAGTAGTACATTGGAGGCAGGCTACACCCATCAGGGGATACTGACACCTGAGCTTTGAACAGTGAGTAAGTGAGACCCAGCATCTAAGGAAACAGCACATGCAGAATGGGAGGATTCGAGGCAGCAGTGCTGAGAATAGGCAGGATGCTAATTAACAGACGGTGAGTGGGGGCGGGGGACTCTGGACGAGGACAAGTGACCTGGAGGCTGGAGAATCAAGGAGTTCAAAGTCAATCTCTGCTGTATAGTGAGTTCAAGGTCAGCCTAGACTACTTGAGATCCTGTCTCAAAACAAAACAAAGAAAAACAAAAAAACAAAGACACAGGAGTAGTTAGTATAAAGATAAAAGAAGTTTTATGAAATACTGAGTCCTGGTACCCAGATTAAGAGCATTCTGCAGTACTACCAGCATCCAGAAGAGAAACCTCACCCCCCTCCCCTTTTTTTGAGACAGTCTTCTATCACTTGGAGTGGCCCTGGGTTTGCAATGTAGCTGAGGATGACCTTGAACTTCTGGTCTTTTCAAATGCTAGGTCCTCAGGCAGAGGCCAGCACATCTAGTTTATGAAGTGCTAGAGACTGTACCAGCAAGGCAAGAACTCTGCCAGCTGTGCTACATTCCCAGCCCAGTGTTTATATTTTTGTGTTACACCTGATATAGTTAAATTAAAACTTACAATCTACCATATAAAATTGCAATAAGCAAGCAGAAGTCAGAGCATGAAGGGCTTAGTTCCAAAAATAATCCAAAATTAATATATACAGGTCTAAAACTGAAATAATGTCTAACTAGAAAGACCTTTGACAAGAGGGATATGAGTTTTACCCCAAATGATACAACCTACTAGTATTTGCAAGTACAGCCCATAGGTTTCATGAGTAAAACTTTACCTTTGGCCTGATCACTGATGAAAACATTAGGATAAATTAGCTAAGTGGATACGGGACTAGCTGCTGTATCAGGGAATGACATTACCCAATCTAACTCTGAATATGTTTTCCAATTCCGTATCAGGGTGGAGGCCAAAACAAGCCTCTGCAAGAAGGTGCCTCAGGGACTGCACCATCCTGAGGGCCTGGATAAGTGACACAACAGCAGGGCAGAGCAGGAGACAGACAGATGTAGGGATGAAACAAGAAGCCAGTGGGCTGGCTCAGGACATGAAGGTAGCAAGGGACATAGCCAGAGTCTGGGTCATAGACAGTGAACTGCCCAGGGCGGGCAGACACTGGGACAAGCCAGAATACTGGCCAACAGGGTTAAGGTCCCATAGGACTATCAGAAAAGGAAATTGCACCAGCATCTGAGGCAACAGGAGGCAGAGGAACGACGGCTCGAGGCAGACCCAGTGCACTCACATCCCTTGCCAACTGGGCTCTTTTAACAGGGAAGGCTGTTTCAAAGCAGTCTAAGCATACCAGTGGGAAAACTTCGAGCACTGCTTTGTTCCAAACAGAACTGTGAGCAAGCCACATGCCATAAACCATAAACTGCAGCTTTTCAATCACTATTACATTCCCCATCTTACAGATCAGGAAGTGGAGATACAAAAGGACATACGCCTAAACAATCTCCTTCCAGACCTCACTGCATCTCTGCACCACCATGCTGATCTCAGCCTATTCTGAGCTATAATAAACAGAGGCCAGCGTGAGACTTTGTCTCAAAAAGCCAAAAAAAGTAACTGAAAGTAAATTATACTATCTTTAGTTTTACTGTTTATGCAATGCGACTTCTAGAAACAGGGCTTGAAGAATGTACAACTAATCCAGTTTTACTGAATGAACTATTACTAAGCATTACTAAGATACTTGGAGAATCAAAGTGGTTCAGAGAGAATGCAACTAAGAGAATTCTTCAAATATGTTAATAGATTAGGAACACTGTGATAGTCTCTATTTATAGCAGACAATAGTGGGAAACAAATGTCCAGCACGAGGGAAGAGCCAGCCTTCAGAACAAATGTCTGTGAGACATGGAGATGGGGGGAGGTGGAAAAAGACTTGCTTTTTGTTTGGTATACATTTGTTTTATTCTTACCAAAGTGCTTGAACTATTTTTAATTTTTAAAATTAAAATGAAAATTACAAAGAAAATGGCAAATGGGTGCTTAATGCCTGTATTACTTTAGAAAGGACCGCAGCACACAAAATTGATGCAGTGCTGGGAATTGAACTTATGGCTTTGTGCATGCTAGGCAAATGCTCTACCAGGTAAGCTACAAACCCAACCCTCTGTATTACTTTAAGATAAGCTCTCAAAAGAAGAATAAATAAGGCAGGCATGGAGGCACATGCCTTTAACCACAGCACTCAAGAACCAGAGGCAGGCAGAGCTCTGTGAGTTGAAGGTCAACCTCATTTACATAGTGAGTTCCAGACAACCAGAGCAACATAGAGAGGCACAGTCTCAAAAACAAAAAGCAGAATAAATAAAAAAGACAAACATTTTAAGACTACTGATAAATAGCTTTCCAGGAGGGTCATACAAATTTGTTAAGCCAACTTGCAATGTTCATAAAACATTAAACAAAAATGTTTGTATAACATTTTTAAATGGCTATGAATTTATTCAACAGAAATCAAGTCATATAGTAAAAAGCTTTTCTGTGGAACCAAAACTATAGCTCTGAGATTTATTTAGAACCATTTTTCCTCCAAGTTAAAAAAAAATATATTTGTGTATGTCCATAGAAGGAGTAGGGAAGTCATCGGAGGACTTGTGAGAGCTGTGTCTCTGCTTCCAACATGTGGGTCCTGGGAATCAGATTCAGACTGTCACACTTAGTGGCAGGCTCCTTCGCCTGCTAAGCCAACTTGTCAGCTCTTCCATGCAACCCAGGCTGGCCTCAGACTCCTCACTATACTGCTGAGGATGAAGCTGGAATCCTGACTCTCATACGTTTTCCTTCCAAACCTGAGATTACTGGCATGTGCTAGTATGGCTGGCACATATCTGTATTCCAGTTACTTAGGCTGAACAAGAAGGGTCCCTTGAAACCAAAAGCTTAAAGCTAACCTAGACAACCACACAAGACCTCTAGTAAGGTTAAAAGAAAACAAAACAATTAGAAAGGTGACATTTCCCAAGACAAGTGCTTCATGATGTGATGCAACATACATCCTTTATTTTGGTGGACACTAGGTATCTTGTTAAAGAACAACCTATCTGAGCTTAGCATCTAGAGGCAGAGACTGGCAGGGAATATAGACAGTAAAAACTCTTTACTGTTAAGAACAATAACCATTGCAGATGGTTGTGAGCCAACATGTGGTTGCTGGGAATTGAACCCAGGACCTCTTGGAAGAGCAGTCAGTGCTCTTAACCACAGAACCATCTCTCCAACCCCATTAAAGAATGTCTAGGCTGAGCATGGTAGTTGAAACACACCTGTAACCCCAGCACTCAGGAAGCTGAGGCATTCGGAATAGAGCCTGAGCTACACTGTGATTTTGAAGTCTATCTGGGTTAAATAACAAAACCTTTTCAAACAAACAAAGGTGTCAAAGGGAGTGGAGGGTCCTAAAGAATTGGCTCAGTGATTAAGAGGATCCAAGTTCAATTCCCAGCACTCACAGCCTTTGTCACTCCAGCTCCAAGGCTCCAACGCTCTTCTGAGTGCACAGCCCTCATACACTTGTGTACACAATTGAAACTTAAATCTTAAAATGAATCTCCATATATTCATTCACACAATGGACTAGTACTCAGTAATAACAGACTCCAGCTGGTGAACGTGGCACATGTCTTTAATCCTAGCACTAGAGAGGTAGGGGCAGGTGGATCTCTGTGATTTTTAGGCCACCCTGGTCTACATAGCAGGTTTGAGGTCAGGGCTACACAGTAAGACTCTGCCTCAAAGAAAAATCAAATTCAGACTGGGAGATGGCTCAACAAGGACAACTTTTGGCACACAAGCCTGATTGTATGAGTTCAACCCCCAGAGCCCACAGGGGAAGGTGAGAACCAAATCCCAAAAGTTGTTTTCTTACCTCAAGTGTACTGTGGCATGCACACACATGCTCACACATACTCAGACGCATAATCAATATAATTTATAAAAAACAAAATAAAACCCAGATTACATCTAGATATGATCACTGTGAATCCCAGCACTCAGAAAACTAAGGAGAGAGGACTGTAGGGTTAGGCCAGCCTGGATGCAGTTTGGGAAGGATTAGGAGGTGTGGCTTTGTTAGGGTAGGTGTGTCTCTGGGGCCTTTGAAGTTTCAAAAGACTCATGCCATTCCCAGTGTACTCTCTGCTACTGTTTGTGAGTCTGGATGTGAGCTCTCAGCAGCTGGTCCAGCTCCACCTCTGTTGTCTGGCTACACTCCTGCCATGATGGTGAAAGACTCTTATACCTTTGGAACTGCAAGCCTCAAATAAACATTCTCTTCTGTAAGTTGCCTTGGTTATGGTGTTTGGTCATAGCAATAGAAAAGTGACTAATACAAAACAAACCAACAGACACAATGCTCCCTGGTATACATACATATAGGACCGTGTTACTAACTTCAGTTCTCCCTCTCTCCCTATGCCCAGGCTTTCTGTCAACTTTACAATGCCTTCCCATGGCAGACAAGAAAGATGCTTTCCCATGTTTTGTTAGTTCGTTTTTGTTTTGTTTTGCTGTTTGTTTTTGCTTTGTTCTCACTATTAGGATCTCACTATAACTCAAACTGGCCTAAGACTCACTATTAACAGACAAGGCTATCCTTTAATTTGTATCAATCCTCCTGCCTCTGACTTCTGGGTACTAAAATTACAGGCACGTGTCACCATAACTGCCCCATGTGTTATATTTTGATTAATAGGATATTAATATATATGATGCTACCAGAAACTACCAGAAGTCATGTCTGATTGAACTTGATGTCTATTACGCTTCTCCCATTCCTAGAAGAACAAGATGCTTAAGTTAGTTCCCTTATGCAGGAGGATGACAGACATACAGTGTGAGGCTCAACCTAGATTAGCAAACTCCAGCTAGCTGCTGAAGTACAAATGACCCATAGTGAAACTGATGGTAAGTCACAGCCGTATAGATCAGCTCATCTATACAATCAGCTGTGACAAAATGCCATGACCAAGGTAACTGAAAGCACAAGCTAAGTTTTTGTGCCTGTTTTAATTGAGTTTGGAGTCGTTAGTTAAATACCCTTTTATTTGGGTAGAACAATGGGAAGGATCTCACTACAGAGCTCTGGCTATCCTGAAACTCAGTATGTATATCAGCCTGGCCTTGAACTCACAAAACTCCTCCTGCCTCTACTTCTCAAGTATAGGGGTTAAAGACATCTGTCACCATACTTGGCCAAAATAATATTTTCTGTGGCACTATTTATTATATATAATACCTAAAAGTCTGAAAGAAAAGTGGCAGAAAACTAGAAATATATAGCCTGCATGTAAATGGAAAAGACTTTCAGTCAAAATGGCAGCTAAATCACATGTATTATACTTTATCTCACTGAAATGATAGTATATAAGTAAAACTAGCATTAAACCACCAAGAATAGGTTATAACAAAAATATTTTTTAAGTGTTAACCTTTATTTTTATTTTATATGTATGGGTGCTCTGCCTGCATATATGTTTGTATACCATATATGTGTGTACAGTGCCAGTAAGATCCACAAGAGGACACTGGACCCATGAGGGCTAGAGTTACAGATGGTTGTGAAGATACTATGTGGGTGCTGGGAATCCAATTCAGGTCCTCTGGAAGAGCCTCCGAGGCTCTTAACTGCTGAGCCAGCTTTCTAGCCCCACCCCCAAGCCCCACCCCTAATTTTTAAAAACTGGGTATAGTGACAAACACCTGTAACTCCAGCACTGGGTAGATAAAAGACATGGTAAGGGTAGTAGTATGTGCTACAAATGGAGTTCTAGACCAACCTAGGCTGCAGAGTGAGACCCTGTCTCAAAGAAACAAAACTGTACATTTGAGGGCTAAAGAGATGGTTCAGCAGCCAATGGTGACACATAACTACAATTCCAGTACTTGAGAGGCAGAGGCAGGCAGATCTCTGAGAGTTCGAGGCCAGCCTAGTCTACATATTGAGTTCTAGGCCAGCCAGGGCTGGATAGTGAGACCCTGTCGCAAAACAAGCAAGGTACCTCAATAGGGAAAGGCATTTGTGAAAATCTGATGACACAAATTCTATCCCATAATCCACAAAAAAGTAGAAGGAGAGAAGCAGAGTGGTCTTCTACCATATACAGGTGAACCATGGCATGTGTGTCCCTATGAATATATCATATACACACATAATAGTAGATAAAATTAAAAACAAAAATGAAAAAAACAATTCCAGAAAAAATAAGGCATGGTATAAGACTAGAGCAATCACATAGAAAAAAGCAAAAGTAATAATAAAAAATAAAAGTACTAATAGTTGCTACTTTGTCCAGCAGTGAGCAATACACAGTATCATGAAATGTAATATCTGATGGCAGATTTATTTCTTTATTAGTGCTACAGTTTTAAAGCAAGAGCTTATCTATATATGTTGAGTACATACTACCACCAAGCCACACACTCAACCCAACTACTGATTTAACCAAAACTGAAATATAAGAAAAGCAAACAAAGTGGAAGCAGAAACACTGGTACAAAAGTCCTATGAGAATCTCCACTTCTCATAATGGAACACAGTTAAAAATGCCTAAAGTGTACCATTCATAAGGTAACAAACGACATAGTTCAGAGTCACAGAAGTAACACCAAAGTGTTGCTCTAAAGATGCTGAACTAGCCAGGAGGGATGGCTCAGCACTTGGGAGGTAGAGGCAGGAGGATTAGTAGTTCAAAGTCATCCTCCCTTAGCTGACACACAACAACAAAGGCTGGCCCTGACCTCTTACAGTGAGGATTGATTCTTCCACCTTTCTGTTGAATTTACAAAAGACCTGCATCACTACAATGAGAGTCAATACTAACAAAGGTGGACTCGAGTTACAGAAGACTGACATTCTCATACAATTTGCTTGGAACTCTTGAAAAATTATGTCAACAGTGATTCTCTGAGTGGTAGATTTTTAGAACTTTTACCTTTTTTTCTCTTGGTTTATCAAAACTTTCTATAATAATCTTATGTTATTTGTATATAATTTTTTAAATGCATTTTTCTTTTTGAGACAAGTTTTTGCTATACAATAAAGGCTGGCCTTGAATTCCAGATCCTTCTGTCTCAGCCTCCCAGATGTGATAAGTACCATGTCAGCTTGCACATGTGTGTAATAAAACCCTGTATCTTTTATATTCTTCTTGGATGCCTTACCTTTTATTGTGGTCAAAATGAAGAAAGCAATGAGGGTGTTGTTGATGGCACAGGTAGACTTGGCAACACAAGACAAGATCGTGTAGGGATTTAGGAGATAGCTAGGGAAAACACATAGATTTGTCATTAGCAAATCTGATTAACGGACCAGAGAGTCCTGGCCACCACAACCAAGAAATTCAACTATTTATGAAAATCATCCCAAATAGAAGAGGATAAAGTGGGATTGGGATTGGGTGAATAAAGGCACTCAACATTATATTATATTACATTATATTATATATATGCAAAATTGTCATGTTTCTATTTAAGAATCACAAAGATCCTACAAATGAGCAAAAAGTTCTAGTTTTTATTTTGTTTTTAGTGGGTTGGGTTTTTTTGGTTTTTTTGTTTTGTTTTGTTTTTTGGGTTTTTTTTTTTGTTTGTTTTGTTTTGTTTTTGTTTTTGTTTTGTTTTGTTTTTTGCATTGTTGTGTGGTTTTGGGGTCTCATGTAGCACAAGCTGGCCTTGAACTGATAATGACCCTGAATTCCCAACCCTCTCACTCTACCTTGTCAGTGCTAGGATCTCAGGTATGTACCACCTGGCCAGCTACTTTATCCTACTTTTGTAGATGAGGAAACTGAGACTTAGTGATTAAATAACTTGTCCAAGTTTTTAAAGCTATTAAATATACTCAAAATTCAGGTCTTCCTGGTTCTAAAGCCAGCATTCTTTCTAATAAGCCCTCTTCACAGTCAGGCAGTATCTCTTTAGCCAGACCCATGAACAAAGTATTCTCTTAATTCTACACATTAGTTGGCACAGAACTTCACAGGACATCTTGACCTCCCATTATGAAAGAGTTAAGCTGGAATCTTTCCCCACTAAGGTGGGAAGGGATGGAATTAGAAAATGAATCCACAGTGTTTGTGAGTTGGAAAGTCTTACGCAGCCAGAATTGAGTCTCTTTATTTCTGTCCTGCTTCTATGAAAAAAATCTGCATCAGCTAAAATGAAAACAAGTAACGAAAATAATAGTAAAGTAAAACCAGCTGTAATCAAGACCAGGAGAAATACATAAGAAGAAAATATGAGCTGGGCAGTGGTGGCGCACTCCTTTAATCCCAGCACTTGGGAGGCAGAGGCAGGCGGATTTCTGAGTTCAAGGCTAGCCTGGTCTACAGAGTGGGTTCCAGGACAGCCAAGGCTACCCAGAGAAACTCTGTCTCAAAAAACCAAAAAAAAAAAAAAAAAAAAAAAAAAAAAAGGAGAAGGAGAAGGAGGAGAAGGAGAAGAAGGAGAAGAAGGAGAAGGAGAAGGAGGAGAAGGAGGAGAAGGAGGAGAAGGAGGAGAAGGAGGAGAAGGAGGAGAAGGAGGAGAAGGAGAAGGAGAAAATATAACGCAAAGCTAGGAAAACAAAAGAGCTACAGCTGTACAATAACCAGCCTCAGACAAGTATACAGCTTTACGCTAACAGCCTCAGACTGGTCTATAGATTTACAATAAAAGCCTCAGACTGGTTTACAGCTGTACAATAACAGCCTCAGACCTGGCTGAGTTTCCCAGCAGACAAAGGAAGAAAGGCCAGTTACATAATTCTGATTATCAGAAAGGAAGAAATACACCGTTGTCTTAGAGAAAGATTATAATAATTATTCACAAGTAAAGGCCTTAAATCTAATACCACCTCCTATGAATGTAAGATTAGTAGTTTTAGAACGCCTAAAAACTCTTGGGGGTTTGGTGGGTTTTTGTTTTTTGTTTTTCCCAGAAATCAGACTTGTTACACAACCTTTAAAGAAATGGCTGCTGCTATTATGAAACTACCCTCAGGGGATATGAGAGTCTATAAGGATTCATTATGTTGCCAAACTTTTGGACTTTTTAAAGTAGTTCCCATCAAATTCCTGAAATATGTAGTTGAGAACACATATACCAAAATTATCTCATAGGAGAAAACAGCACAACACCATTTCTAAGTAGTGGGTGACACTAAAGAAGCAACTGCCTAGACCTCTACCCAGAATGCTGACTAGGAAATTCACACAGCGTGAAGGTTCCTAAAAAATAGCCTGCGCCCTAGAATACCTAAGTGGGCTTCAAACTCACTATGTAGGTGAAGCTGAGCTTGAACCTCTGATCTTCCTGCCTCCTGTTCCCAAGTGGTAGGATTACAGACAAGCACCACAGTGCCTAGTTTATTTGGTGCTGAGGATCAAACCCAGGGCCTTGTATGTTATGCAAGCAAGCTACCGACCAAGCTCCCTCCACAGTCCCTTGTTTTCTGATACGGAATACTGCTACATTGCACAGGTTAGCCTCAAACTCAGCAGTCCTTCCTCCTTAGGCCCTGTGGCTGGGATCACAAACATGTGACACCATGTCCAGTTTCTAATTCTAAAAAATTCTACGGGCATGTTTTTCCATGAGGAAATGTATGTTTTGTTTAGTATATGTTCCTAGAAACTAGCATGTTATTAATATCTGATGACTACTGGCTGATTAAATAATTCATTTTGCCTATTTGAGAAACACAGATGAGAATGATCTGAGAGGATCACACTCCCTGGCGCATTAACTACTCCTAGAGAATTCTTTCTTAAAGCGTTAGCTGCTACTACTCTTCCAAGCTGGTCACCTAGCCCAGTTTTCTGAATTATAAACAGGGAACTAAATCATACATGAAATACAGAAGCTATGTGAGACAGCAGCACATAAAGACCAAAATTTTATTCAAACACTACTAATAAAGAACGAGCATTTTTTAGAAACCCTAGCTACAATCAGGTTGGAGCCCAGGCCAGCACTGAGTCAGAAGGCCTTTGTGAAGGGTTGGATTGTGCATGTCCTTGTGTGAGTCTTTGTCTCAACAGAGACAGAGCCATTCTGTCTCTGTTGCTGGCCAAACCCCAGTTGTGCAAGAGAAGTACAGCAAATACTTGATGACTAAGACTGCAAATCTCTACAACTACAACATGGGAGAGTCTCATCAGATTTTCCTTCCATTTCTTGGCACTGAGTTCTGATTTGTGGGGAGTACTTACAACAGGGCCACTTTCAGAGGGATGTAGCGCATCTCCATAGGGGTTCGGATGAGTTCAGCCACATCCGGGGCGTACCGGTCCAATTCTAGGAGAAGTTTCTGCTTTTTAAACTAGAGGTGGGAAAGGGTACACAAGACACATAAAACAGATTATTTGCCATTGCTTTCAGGATAAAAACAAAAATGTTTGTCCTGGTCCGCACCATGGTCTGTCTGTCCTACCCTACCTCTCCAGAGTCCTCACACTCAGTCCCCCACCAACCTCACCAAGTCCCAGCTCCTCATGCTCCAAGAACTCTCCCCTAGCTGACTCCCACATAGCCTTGAGAGCTCAACTATGCCTTCCCTTCCCAGGAAGGTGTACACTCCTTTAGGTGTGTATACACATTCTACTGTAAACACTCTTTCAGGGCAATACTTCTAACTGACTGATGCCTGGCTCCTCCCTAGAGTCTAAGTTCCACAAGTGTTCGGGTTACTTAGTTTGCTCTCTGTGTATGCCTAACACTTAGCACAGTGGGCAAATGAATGGACTGATGTATGGCAAAGCCACTTAGTCATTCAGGGAGGTACCATCAGTGGTGGCAGGGCTTGAAAGTTCCATCAGCAAAACATGTTCAAGCAGTTTCAATGATCTGGATGCACAGCGTCTCAGGTTCCCTTCCTCATTCCTCTATCTCAAAGGTTTGTTTGTTTGGTCTTCTTTTGTACTCTCATAGAGGAGTGTAAAAGAAGTGTAAAGGAAGTGTAAAGGAGTGTAAAGGCCTTGTGATGGGGAAAGGGACTGGACTGGCTGGGAGGGTGCAAAGCTCTTGGTTCTCCCTGATGTATCCCAACAAATTCTTGGGTGGGAGTTCCAAAAAAGAAACATCATTGCAGAAAAGGACAGATTAGGTTAATGTTACTTTTGCAAAAACTGGCTACCATCAGTTAGCATTCATATCCCACAGGCTGACGGGGGAAAGAGGGCAGGCTATGAAGTCCCCTCAGAACCAGTTTTCCAGGATGCTTTGCAGACTACAGGGATAAAGTCTCAAATCCTACCAAGACAAATGTTGCCAGACTATAAAGATCCTTGTAACCAACAGAGACTTTTAAATGTAATTTTTACTTATCCTTTGACACATAAGACATGTGCCTAATGGTATTTTAACCACAGCCAGCTCTGACTGCTCACTCCTGCTATACTTTGTCCCAACACATCCCTCGCTACTTTCTTTTACTTTATGTATATGGCTGTCTTGCTAGCATGTGTCTGTGAAACACATAAGTGCCTAGAGCCCCAAAAGATCAAAAGAGGGTCTTGGATCCCCTGGAACTGGAATTTTGAACAGTTGTGAGCTGCCATGTGGATACTGGGAATTGAACCTGAGTTCTCTAGAAGAACAATCAGGGCTCTTAACCACTGAGCCATTTCTCTAGAACCTCTCTGTTTTCATGTGTGTGCATGCTTGTGTGTATGTGTCTGTGTCTGTGTGTGTATGAGAGAGGGGAGCAGGGAAAGAAGGAGAGGGAGAGACTGAGAGACCAGTTGAGTTTAATTAGTTACTTGCATGAGCATGGGTGGAGGCATTACTTAGTGGAGCATAGACATTTTGCCAGTGATGACAATATTCAAGAAAGGCCTTTACAAAGTAGGGCCTTTCAGGAATACATGTACTGACATTCTACCTAAATCAATAGCCATATGTCTAGGTATAGTGGCATACACCTGTAATCCCAGCACTAAGGAGGTAGCCCAACTAGGGCTACATAATTAGTTCTAAGCCAGTCTGAAACTACATACAGAGACTCTGTCTAAAAAACAAACAGGGCCAGCAAGAGGGCTCAGAAAGTGAAGAAACTTGCCCTCAAGTCCAACAGCTTGAGTTCAATCTCTGAGACCAACATGATAGAAGAAGAGAACCAATACCTGCAAGTGGTACTCTCCATGTGTACCATCACAAGTGTACACACATAATAAATAAGACTCCGAGTACAGCTCAGGAGTAGACTGCCTCACATACATAAGACCCTGGGCCTTTTTTTTTTTTTTTAATTATTTATTTATTTTATGTATGTGAGTACACCACTGCTCTCTTCAGACACACCAGAAGAGGACATCAGATCCCATTACAGCCACCATGTGGTTGCTGGGAATTGAACTCAGGACCTCTGAAGAGCAGTTGGTGCTCAACCATTGAGCCATCTCTCCAGCCCCCTTGATCTTATTCTACACACTGAAAAAGAAAAAAAAAAAAAAAAAAAAAAAAAAAAAAAAAGAGCAGAATATGATGTGATAGCAGTACTAAGAGCTGCTGCTTTCAGCATTCAGTTTTGTTTTGTTTTGTTTTGTTTTGTTTTGTTTTTTGAGACAGGGTTTCTCTGTGTAGCCCTGGCTGTCCTGGAACTCACTCTGTAGACCAGGCTGGCCTCGAACTCAGAAATCCACCTGCCTCTGCCTTCCAAGTGCTGGGATTAAAGGTGTACGCCACCACTGCCCAGCAAAGATTTATTTATTTATTTTATGTATATGAGTACACTATTGCTCTCTTCAGACACACCAGAAGAGGGCATTAGATCCCATTACAGATGGTTGTAAGCCACCATGTGGTTGCTGGGAATTGAACTCACGACCTCTAGAAGAGCAGTCGGGGCTCTTAAACATTGAACCATCTCTCTCTATCCCCTGCTTTCAGCATTCATATGAAGGTGAAACATACCTCTAATCTCAGGACTAAAGAGGATGAATCACGAAGATCACAAATTCTAGGTCCACTTGAGCTATGTACCAAGACCCTGTCTCAAAACATACAAACAAAAAGGCTGGGGATATGGCTCAGTCATAGATCACTGGCCTTGAGATTGATTCCCAGCACTATAAAAAACAAAAGAGCTGGTATTCGAAAAGAGGTCATTTGTGACAGAGTGTCAATCAACCAAGAGATCCGATATCATAATAATCTGAACTCTGAAAATAGGAAAACAAAAATATTTCAAATTTTAATTCAGTTTTGGGGATAAAAGTACACCTTGGTACACTAAGAAATAACATAGTGAGCTGGGCATGGTGGTATATACCTATAACCCTAGCACTTTGGAGATAGAAAGAAGAAGATTAAAAGTTCAAGGTCATCCTGGACTTCCAGGTAAGAGCCTGTCTCAAAAACAGGAACAAAAAAACCCAGAAACACACACACACACACACACACACACACACACACACACACACACACACACACACACACACGGCTGGAGAGATTACTCAATTGTTGAGAGCATTTGCAGAGGACCTGAGTTCATTTTCAGCACCCACATGGTGACACACAACTCCGCCCACATGGTGTCTGTAACTCCAGGTGCAGGCTTTCTGACACCCTCTTCAGACCTCTGCAGGTACCAGGCACACATGTGTCCTCTCAGAAGCCTGGACATGGTGGCTCACAACCTTCCATCACTCCAATTCCAGGGGATCCAACATCTTCTGGCCTCCAGGGCACAGCATGCATGTGGCACACAGCCACACATGCATACAAAATACCCCCACAGAAAATAATAAATAAAATTAAATTAAATTAAAAAATAAATAGAATACAATTTTATTTTAGATAGTATATCATTAAGCCCAGGCTGGCCACAAACTGGCATAGTGCAGAAAATGACCTTGCACTTCTCAGACATTCTTTACCTTCCAAGTGCTGGGACTGCAGGTGTGAGCCAATACAAACATGCCCACCCCCTTTCTTTCTTTCTTTGATGTGTGTGTGTGTGTGTGTGTGTGTGTGTGTCTACATGTGTCCCTGTGTGTTTACATGTGTATGTGTGCAGTAGTGTACATATCACTGCACATAAGTAGAGGTCAGAGGATGACTTCCGGTAATCATTTCTTTCCTTCCACCATGTTAGCCCTGGAGACAGAACTCACCTGAGGCTTGCTGACAAAGGCCTTAATCCAATGAGCCATCTCACCAGCCCTGCTTAACTTCTTAACATGTTTACATACTTGAATCTTTAAGTGCATGACTTTTGATTCATTGCCAGAATAAGCAAGTTACCAAATCCCACCAGCTTTGTCCTACCCACTAATGACTTACCACAACTTTATTGAAGTCCTGAATTGCAAAATACAGGGCAATAGCAGTAAGGGCATCTGTTATCTGTCAAGAGAAAGAGGAGTAATAGAAAACAGAACCAGGTCAGTTCAGGATACTGGATGCTGCTAGGCCTGAAGAACTCTGGGTATCCAGTACCAAACTCACAGTCAGGCCAGGCTTACTTAGGGAGATAGGACAACAAATCCCCTGGATTATTATCCAGTCAATCTGATGGCCAAATCTCTAGAATACCAAGCTTAATGAAAATAAGCCAGGCACTGTGGTTAATACCTGTAATCCCAGAGGGCTGAGGGCTCTCATGAGTTCAAGATCAGCCTAGGTTATGTAGTGAGATTGTCTCAAAAAACAAAACAAAGACAATATATATGTATGTTTGTATATAAAGATAAATGAGAGTGATACCCACTGAACTGTAAGCGTCAGGTAGGCCAAGTACCTCACACATTACAAGTCTTGAATAAATAAATAGCAGCCAATAAAATTAAGGAAGACTTCAGGGTTTCTTTTTCCTTTTCTTTTTTTTGGGGGGTGGGGTGGGGTGGGGAAGGGGTGGTGTGTTCAAGACAGGGCTTCTCTGTGTAACCCTAGCTATCCTGAAATTCTCTCTGTAGATTAGGCTGGCCTCAAACTGAAGAGATTCACATGCCTCTGCCTCCTGAGTACTGAAATTAAAGATGTGCACCACCACCTCCTGCTAACTTATAGCTAGCAATGTTTTATATCCTGATCCAGATTTACTCCAGACTAATGTTTCAAGCTGCTCTGCTCTCAAAACTCACCCTGTCATCTCAATCTTCAATTCTTGTCCTTGAAAGCTTCTTCAGCCCCCTCAGAATATCTTGGCAGAATGCTTAGGAAACTCAGGATGCCCTCCAAATTGGCACAGTTAAAGCCAACCATAGAATTTGGGGGCTACAAAATTGAAGACTACATAGTCCAGAAACCAAAGAGTAATAAGAAAGAAGAACTGGTCAGAGTCCCTGCCTATTCCCCACACTCCATACCACCACCCCAAAGCCAGGGTCCAGACTAAAGATTTTAAGGCTTGGCTCTTGCTTTCTGAGAAACTCCACTTCCTGTTTTTCCTTTCCATTTTTTTTTTTTTTTCTCTTATAGACCAGGGTTTCATGATACAGCCCTTGCTTGCCTGGAACCTGCTATGACCAGGCTGGCCTCAAATTCACCAAGATCCACCTGCTTCTGCCTCCCAAGTGCTACGATTAAAGGCATGTGCCAGCACTACCTGGCTCTTTATTTTCTTAAAAACAAACTGTAAATACAAATCTATATATAGAGAAATTGATTTTCTCTGGAAAGATACTTACCATAAATACCAATTCTGCATAGTCAATTAGGAAATGAAAGAGGTATATTATTAATGGAGTCTGTAGGAAAAAACAAAGAGGAAAAAATTAAGTTATACCTTAATATAATTTATTAATTTCCAAACTGGGGATGGGAAAAAACTGATTCAGCTAAAACATGTGGTTCCTCCTGCAACTGTATCCTGTACTAATTGAAAAACTTGGCATCCTGAATCACTTGGTATCACTGAAAATGTCAACAGAATATAGTAGAGGAAATAACAAAACTTGATGTTAGCTAGAAATTTGCTTGGCATACTTGGCACCTGCAGTAAATACTCAGGTGGTTGAGGTGAGAAGACAGATTGAACCTAGGAGGAGTTCAAGGCCAGCCTGGGCACTTCAGTTTACCCCAACTGAAAAATCAAATAGGGCTGGGGATGTAGCTCAGTCTCTAAGATGGTTGCTTAGGATACATGAAGCCCCAGGACTGGTCTCCAGCACAGCAAAAACCCAGTATGATGGTGAGTGTTTATAATCCCAGGATTTAAGTGCAGGGGGCAGGAGGGCAGGGGAATCAGAAACACAAAGTCATCTTGGATATAGCAAGTTCTATGCTAATCTGGGCTACATGAGATTCTGTCTTAAAAATAAAAGAAGAAAAGAAAGAAAGGAAGGAAGGGAGGAAGGGAGGGAGGGACACACCATACAGGACAGATTGTTGAATGAACAAACTAGGAAAATTTCTTTCCTCTATTTTCTGATAAGTCTATCTAAAAATGTTAATTCTTGCCTTGATGGGCAGTGGTGGCACACGCTTTAATCCCAGCACTTGGGAGGCAGAGGCAGGCAGATCTCTGAGTTCGAAGCCAGCCTGGTCTACAGAGTGAGTTCCAGGACAGCCAGGGCTACACAAAGAAACCCTGTCTCAAAACCAAACAACAACAACTAATGTTACTTCTTCCTGGGAGAGCTAGGGAGAAACCATATGTGAAGCTTGCTGTAATCCCAGCACTTAGGCTGAAACAGGGTGAAAAGTTCAAGACCAATCTGGACTACACTACAGAATCTGTCTCAAGGGGAAAAGGTTTTGAGAAAATTCACTCAATAATCTTGGCCCAAGGTTTTTCCTTTTTTAAAAAATGTTTTTTAAGCCGGGCAATGGTGGCACATGCCTTTAATTCCAGTACTTGGGAGGCAGAGGCAGGCTGATTTCTGAGTTTGAGGCTAGCCTGGTCTACAGAGTGAGTTCCAGGACAGCCAGGGCTATACAGAGAAACCCTGTCTCGAACCCCACCCCCCAAAATGGTTTTTAAGACAAGGTCTTATGTACGCCAAGGTAGCCTTAAATATACTGTGTGACCAATGATGCTTTAAGCTCCCTCCCGATGCTCCTGCTTTGGCCTGCCAAGGACAGGGGTTACATGTGTACCACCAAGTCTAGCTTACAAGGTTCTGGTTTGTTTTGTTTAAGAGACTTGTAGATTCAATTTTTCTCGTGTAGTAAACCTTATACTGATTTGCTTTGTTTTACTAATCCAGGTAAGTAGTATCTTCTAGACAGTTATATACATTTTCATCAAAATTTCCATCTCATTAACATAAGGTTGTTTCTATTATTTCCTTTTTTGTTTGAGGCAATATATTCTCCTCTTAGCAGTAACACAAAAGTTTTGGTATGTTGCTTTTTTTCCACTATCATTCAATTAAAAATATATTTTAGGGGCTGGAGAGAAGGCAGAGGGGTTAGGAGTACTTGCCATTCTTGCAGAGACCTGGAGTTTTGTTTCCAGCACCCACATCAGGTGGCTCACAACTGCCTGTAATTACAGGCCCAGAGGCCCTGACGCTTCGGACCTCTTGTACACATAGTGCTCACATATACACACAATTAAAAAATAATATTAAAAAGACAATATACTCTAATTTCCATGACATTTTTCTTTGAGACTACTTTAAAATGTACACACTAGCCGGGGGAGGGGTGCTACATTCATTATGTATGAGTCCTATGCTCAATCTTTAGTACAAATACAGAAGAGAACCTGGCTTAATTCCACATATTTGTTGTTTGTCTGTTTGTTTTTTTGAGAAAAGGTGTCTCTGTGCAGTCTTGGCTGTCCTGGAACTCAGAGCTCTGCCTGCTTCTGCCTCCCGAGTGCTGGGATTAAAGGTGTGCCACCACTGCACAGCTTGTCATTTATTTTTGAAGTACTGGAAATGAAACCTTGGGCTTTGCACATGCTAAACATTCTATCACTGACCTGCTCTTCTTTTTATATTATTATAACTTATTTGTAGCTTAACCCTAATATCATCATTACAAGTGCAATAAATGATTTTAATAACTTAAAGTATGTTCTGACTTACTTCATGGTTTATTATTTGGTGAGTTTGGGCAAGTGATTCACATACATTTGAAAAAATGCAATTTAAGGGCACAGTATTCTATATTTTATATAGAATATTATATAGCATATATTTATATATTATATTAGAATATGTTGATATATATAATATATAGAATATATTTATTGCATATAAATATATTCTATATAAAATTTGAATCACATTCGTATGGTATAAAAATCTGCGTGGTATAGTTTTATGGTATATACAATATAATTTGTATGGTAATATTTTTTAAATTTCTACATCCTTATTAATTTTTGAATCTCTTTGTTCTATCACTGATGGAAAAAGACAGGTTAAAAACATCCCACTATTGTGACTAGAGAGGTGGCTCAGCAGTTTAGAGCATTTGTTGCTCTTGCAAAGGACCTGGGTCTAGCTCTCAGCACTCATATGCTGGCTCACAACTATCTTTAATTCTAGTTCCATGTAGCCTGATATCCTCTTCCAACTTCTTCTAATACCAAGCATATATGTGGTACACATATGTGCACTTAGGCAAAACGTTTACACCCATGAAAAAAAAATAAAACTTAAGTATATATCCCACTATCACCAGGCAAGGCCATGTATACCTTTAATCTTAGCACTAAGGAGGCAGGCAGATAGATATATGTGAGTTTCAGGCCAGCCAGGGCTACATAGTTATGTAAGACCCTGTCATACAAACAAAAAAGTTCCAATATGACTAAGGGCATTTTATTTCTCCTTTTGCTTTGTGTTTTTGTTTGTCTTTGAGACAGGATCTTATATAGCCCAGGCTAGCCTCAAGCTCACTATGTACTGAAGATGACCCTGAATTTCCGACACTCTTCCAAAGTGCTAGGGATTGCAAGTGTGTGCACCACTCCCAATTTTATTCAGTGTTGTTCACTGAACCCAAGGATTCACGCATGCTAAATGAGCACTCTACCAAGAGAGCAACATTCCCACCCCTGCTTTGTACAGCCTGAAGCCGTGAGTTAGATGCAGTTCTATGTAGAATGACTATCTCCTGGGTAGAGCAATTTTTATCTTATTACAAAATAATCCTCTTCCTGTCTAGTAAAGTGGGGTTTTTTGGGTTTTGTTATGTTTTTAGCTTTAAAGTCATCTGAGTAATTAAATATATTAACTCATCAAACTACTATTTGCATGACACACTCCTTCCTTCCTTCCTTCCTTCCTTCCTTCCTTTCCTTCCTTCCTTTTGCTTTTTGAGTTTAAGAGACAGTGTCTCATATAGTACAAACTATCCTCAAACTCACACTCGGTAGCCAAAGATCATGGGGGACTCCTGACCCTCCTACCTCCTCTTGCTATGTGGTAGTACTACAGGTGTGTGCCGCCATGCCTGGGTTTGAGTGCCAGGGATTAAACCTAGGGATTTGGGCTTTGTACACGCAAGCATGCATTCTACTTAACTGAGCTACATTCCAAGACCAAGCTTTTTCAAACTTTTTACTTTTCTGTGTCCTTATATTTGAGATGTGCTTTCTTTTCAGGTGATTTTGGTGGTGGGTAGATGAGTGATTGTCTGGTTTTGTTTTCCATGATGCTAAGGATGAAACACGATAGGAACATGCTCTACCACCAGATATATCCTAGATCTCCTAGCTCTGAGATGCACTTCTTTAAAAATACATACAATGATTTTTCTGTGTTTTGTTTTTAGTTTGGTTTGGCTCTGAACCTTTGTGATGAAGTCTAATATAGCAGAGGCTGGCCTCAGATTCATTATGTAGCCATGATGACCTTGAATTTCTGACCATGGTGCCACCATCTTTCCAATGTTATGATTACAGGGTCTGGTCTTACTTTACTGCTTTGCTTTGCTTATTTGAGACAGGATCTCGGGTCCTCCACACTGACAACCAAGAAGAATGACCTCTGACTTCTGGCAATCTTCTCACCTCCACCTCGAGAGTAACAGACTCAAGCTTGGGACTCAGCCAGAGTTTCATGTATCCTAGGCAAGTGCTCTACCAACTGAGCTACATCACCAGCCCAGTCACACAAAATTTTTAATTTCATTTCATTATTTTTATGTGGTGTATGTGTGTGTGTGTATGTGCGTGTCTGTCTGTCTGTCTGTCTGTACTTGCACACTGGTGTCAGAGAAGGCCAGATGAGGGTATCAGATCTCCTGTAGCTAGTTTACAGGCAGTTGTGTGCTGCTTGACAGGAGTGCTAATATTCAAACTTGGGTCTCCTGTAAGAACAGCCAATGCTCTTAACCACTAAGCCACCTCTCCAGCCCCTGAGTCTCACTTTGTGAACTTTGCTCTTAAGTTCTGATTATCTTGGTACTTTCCAAGGCCATTAAACAAACAATTTGGTATTTATTCTTCTTTCTTCTTGTCCTTGCCAACTTAGCTGGCCCACTACTATAAGCTAGCTCACTGTGGAAAGCTTCTGCTGTGCCCTAAAGGTGGAGCCTACTGCCTTAACCCTCTTGGGGTAAACAAGTCTTTATTTGGTGAGGAGGCTGGGCTTGCCAGTAGCCTGATCTCTCGTCATGGGTATCAGCCTATGGTGGATCGGAACGTAGTATGGGCTGATGGGCAGTCCACTGGAGGCTACTTAAGCTGCACTCGAGGGAGGAACTGGGGCACACCCTTGATGCTGTAACTGAAAGTCATTCCTGAGTAAAACTGTCACTGGAAGGAACTGGTGTGCTAGTCTTTCTTCCCTGCTGGTCAGGGTGGTCAGCGCGGCACAATTGGTGGCCCGTACGGGGAACTTCTCTGAGTGAGTTCCCGGAGTTCCAGAACCAGGGACAGACAGGGCGATCGATCGGTAAGTGGCCGGTAAGTGGGGCCCATCAACAGACAAGGTCCTCGGAAGGAGGCGGCATTTGTTAAGGCCCTCGGAAGGAGGCGAATAAAAGTGAAAGTCCAAGAGGGATCCTTTTCTTAGCTGTGGTTTTGGTGTGCCACGAGCGTCGCCACTAAAATGGGGACCTCGCCGTCCTGCCCAGTGAAGGTAGCTCTTCATGAGCTTCTTGATAGTAAGGGCTTGAAATTTAAAGATCGAGCTTTGGCTCAATTTCTTAGCGAGGTGGAAGCGGTGGCTCCGTGGTTTGCAGTGTCAGGAAACCTGACATTAGCCTGCTGGGATAAATTAGGAAGGGATCTGGACCGAGCATGGGAGGAGGGCACTCTGCAGGACAAAAAGGGAAAGACGGGGGTGCAAGGGATCTGGAAGGTTATTCGCACCTGCTTGACTAGTGAGGAATGTGTTCCTGCCATTCAAACGACAACGGAAGCATTAGAGCAAGTGAAAGAGATGCAGCCGGAGACTCGATCTACTAGCTCAAAACAGTCAAAAGAGAGAAAAGGGAGGAGTCTGCCAAGCGCTAGAGAAAACAACTGAAGCACTAGAACAGCTAAAAGAGGAAGTCTCTGAGGGTGAATTAGAGAAACTAGAAATAGAAATGAAACTGGAAATAGAATCAACTGCACCAGGGCCGCCCTGGCCGCCTCGGAACGATCCTACTGGAGGTTTGGGAAGGAGGTTTTGTCCTGAGTCCTGGAGGGAGTTAAGAGCACGATGTTTTATGGTTGCTATTTGCATTAGTGGCTTAAACTGCTTCTTTAAATGTCTTGCCTGGATTTATACGGGTTCAGCAAGTATGTTCTCAGAAGCTATACACTCATTATCTGATACTTGTAACCAGGGTTTGTTAGCACTGGACATCAGCAGGTCTATTCAAACAACAGATTCTTCTCACCCATATGGCTTTTCAAATATGCACTATATTTCTTCATTGATTAGTGGTGTTGGTATTTTCATGATGGGTGCAGGACTCTCTTGGTATCATGGAGTCATGGGATTGCTTCATCCTCAACCAATGGAATCCCTCCTATGGGCATATTGTATTTTAGCAGGATCTTTGGTGTCTGAAGGAGCAACACTTCTTGTTGCCATAAGTGAACTTCGCAGGAGCGCTCAGGCCAAGGGCACGTCATTTTATAAGTATGTCATGCATCCGAGTACAAATGTCATTCTGTTGGGGACGCTACAGCTGTTTTAGGAGTGATAATCACGGCTACCTGCATGGGCCTTACTTCCATAACAGGCAATCCATTGTAAGACAGCCTGGGTTCCTTGGGTGTGGGCGTCTTACTAGGCGTGGTCTCGGCATTCCTCATCTATACTAGCACAGAGGCATTCTTAGGACGATCTGCAGCTGATCGACATACTCACCCTGAGCCAGTAGAAAAGGGTTTGATATTCTAACAGGAAAATGTCATGGTCAAGACTCAGTGTTGGTGTGGGCGAGGGGTTCTGTTTTTTTGTTCCCACAGGACCAACAAGACCCTATCTGGGTGCCGGAGAGGATGGCACGAAGATGCTCGGTGGCTGGTTTTCCTTCTCCTTCTCCTGATGGCGAGACCCACGATGATGGAGACAAGATGGAGGATCCTGTCAGTGTTTCCGAGACCAATTCCAATACAACATGATGCCCAAGTTTTTCCCCACTTTTTTGCCAGTAATGCTAGTTTGGAGTTACCTTATAGTGAGTTAGGAGTAAGTGAGAATAGAAGTGTAGATTTGTTAGGTAGCCTTTGTTTTTTAGCAGTTAGTTGTATAAGTGAATAGAGTGTTTGCATTCTATTGTATAATCAAACAGCTGTTTGGCTGGATAAGGACTGTAAGGGCAATAGTACCATTCCCCCACAACCAAAGTGGTCTCCCTTTTGCAAAGGAATTAAGTCAGGAGAAACCTTGTGTTTTTAGGTAATTAAGAATATTAGTGATAAGAGTGATTGTATATTAATGTATAATCAAACAGCTGCCACATTATCATTGGCAGATGGCTTGACGTTGTGGATCCTGCAAGCAGTTCATCATCTGAAGGAGTGGGCGGGAATAGGAGTGTTAGCAGTTGCCCTAGTGGGTGTCTGTCTGCTCTGCTTGTTTTGTCTCTGTCGTATGGCTAGATCTCAAAGACGAGAGAGCTCCGGTGGTGCATGCCTTTCAAGCCATTGAGGCTGGTGTCTCACCTCAAGCTTGGCTGACTGAGGGCTTTGAAGCAGTAACTCTCTATAACCCCTTATATTCAGGATTGGACAGCCCTTGTACCCCTGGAGACTTGTGATCTCATTGCACATGGGATGAGTGTCCTACCTGTTTGTGTAGACCTCAGCTCTTGCACCTGGTGGGTTTGACCCATTGCACCTAGTAGAGTGAGTGTTCTAGTCTTAGCTGCTTGCTTTCGATCGTGAGCTCCTACGGAATGGATGGAGCCCGCTTGATCAAGCAATGCTTGCTTCTGTATAAAAAGGGGGAGATGTGGAAAGCTTCTGCTGTGCCCTAAAGATGGAGCCTACTGCCTTAACCCTCTTGGGGTAAACAAGTCCTTATTTGGTGAGGAGGCTGGGCTTGCCAGTAGCCTGATCTCTCGTCATGGGTATCAGCCTATGGTGGATCGGAACGTAGTATGGGCTGATGGGCAGTCCACTGGAGGCTACTTAAGCTGCACTCGAGGGAGGAACGGGGGCACACCCTTGATGCTGTAACTGAAAGTCATTCCTGAGTAAAACTGTCACTGGAAGGAACTGGTGTGCTAGTCTTTCTTCCCTGCTGGTCAGGGTGGTCGGTGCTGCACAGCTCACCACTCCATCAGAATCAGAAAGGAAACGCATGGTTAGGTTTTAGTGTGGTGGCTCAGAAGTATTTACTCTTACCACCTCCTAACTATGTGCAAAAATGTGCTTTGTAACACTATAGAACGGGCTAAGGATATAGTGGAAAGGTAGAACGCTTGCCTAGCATGCACAAAGCCCTAGTGGAAAAATCTATTACCAACCCCTACTGCAAAGCAAAAAACAAAACTACAGATATATCTGAGCCAGGAATAGTGACTCACACCTATAATCACAGCATTTGAGAAGCTGAGACCAGCCCAGGCTACATAGTGAGTTCTAGGACAGCTGGAACTATGTAAAAGGCCCTATTTCAAGAAAAGGGGGAGTGGGACCCACAGCACTGTAATAGTCACTGACAGACATTTTAGTAAATGAGAACAAGTTGTGGTAGAAGCTTTAGAGTTGGAGTTAGATTCAAACCCATAGTTTTTGTAACAAGTTGGAGCTGTGTGGCCTTTAGACCTCTGAGTATTAGTTTCCTCTGATAGAAACTGCGGAAAATGATCTATTTCAGAAGCTGGGGCAATAGCTCAGCAGTTAAGAACACTGGCTACTCTGCCAGAGGACAGAGATTCAATTTCCAGGAGTCATACAGCTACTAAAAATTGTCTGTAATTCTGCAGGTACTTAAAGGAAATTTTATGGACACTCAAATTGATATAGAACATAAAGACAGATTTCATTCAATATGTGCTTCTTTCTTCCAGTTCGGTGTGTAATTAAACTGACACATATGTGGGCTAGCTAACTGTGGATGCCAGCCATTCTGCAGATGGGCTTTTGGGGCACTGTTAACAATGTTTCCTAGCTAGGAGCAAGGTACCTGGCATTCGAGTGGCTCACAAACATACATGCAGACAAAAACACTCATGCACACAAAATTTAAAACAAATAAACAATTAAAAAATGATTTCACAGGGCTCTAGGGAAGAGTAAAGGCAGTTATGTTTACAAAGTAATTACTACAATGCCTAGCAAAATCTAAATCTCAACATGTTGGCTACACGCGATCAACTTCTTACATCTTTTTTAAAACAGGTATCAATTGTCTCTTTCAAAGTTCCAAAAGGACTAACGGATTCTATTACGTATCTTTGTGTGTGTGTGTGTGTGAACTTATATTTCAAATAGCCTGCTTTTGAAATTTCTTGATGCTTCATACAGTTTAGAAAGGCTCCAAATGAGAAAAACATTGTAACATTTCTCAAAAAGCTAAACAGCTGGCTTCACAGTCATCTAGTATCTATGTGACAGTTTAATTACACATCAAATTGGAATAAAGAGCACATATTGAATGTAATCTGCCTCTATGTTGTATATCAATTTGAGTGACCATAAATTTTCCCCTAATCCCTACTTTAGTGACATTCTACATATATGACAAACTAAGGTTTTTGCTTTCATTAATTTCAAAGATACTTTCTAATTTCCCTTCTGATTGCTTCTTTGATTCATGGGTTATTTCATTTCCAAAGATTTGGGGGATTTTCCACATATCTTCCTAGTGTTAATTCTTTAATTCTTCTATGGTCAGCAAAAATGAATCTCTAAATGACAAATAAATACATTGAACCTTCTTTTATGGACAGAACATAGTCTGTGGTACAAATGTTCTACACAGACTTAAAATGCACTTAGATGTTACTGAATGGGGCCTTCTAGATCAATCTGGCTGACAACATTAGTCAAAATTTCTATATTCTTGAGTCTGGAGACAAGGCTCAGTGGTTTAGAGCACTAGCTCTCGCAGAGAACCTAGGTTCACCCAAAGCACCTATAAGCTGGTTCATAACAGTGCCTAACTCAAAAGCTCCAATGCTCTCTTCTGACCTCTGAGCACACCAGGCACACAAATGATGTACACACATATAAGCTGGCAAACACTCATACATAGAAATTAAGAATACACTCATCTTTTTAAAAACCCACTTTCACTCTAATTAGACACTAGCCTTGAGCCTTTTTTCTTTTCAATGTGGGGAGGTGCATACCATACCACATATTTGGAAGTCACAGGAAAACTTTCAGGAATCAGTTGTCATCTTCCACCTTATTGAGGCAGAGGTTTTTTTTTTGTTTACACTGCCATGCTGTGTACTCCAGGCTAGCTGACCCATTAGGGCCCAGGTGGAGTGGGTCTCCTGTCTCTATGCCTTATTTAACTATGGAAGTGCTGGGATTGAAAATACGTGTATCTCATCTGGCTTTTTACGTGGGTTCCAGAAATTGGAATCAAGATGTCAGGCTTGCAGCGCTAACATCTGTAACCACTGAGCTGTCTGCCCTGCCCAGTCTATCAGTCTTCACCTACTACGTTTTAAAGCTGTAATTAGTACACAGAGATCTGCAACTACTCTTCCTGAGAAACCCATCCTGTCACTCTGATATGAACTTTGTCATTTCTGATGATATTCTTTGCTCTGGAGTCTGTTTGTTTATTTAAAAAAATATATAAGCATAAGCACCTGGACTGGAGAGATGACTGAGTCATTAAGAACACTGACTTCCAGAGGACTCAGGCTCGATTCCATCACCTACATTATAGCTAACAACTGTCTATAAGTCCTGTTCCAGAGGATCCAATGCCCTCTTCTGGCCTCTGTGGAAGCTGTCCATATGTGGTACATAAGACATACATGCAGGCAAGACACCCATAAACATAAAATACATCTCAAAAATTCAAGTGCATCTAAACCTAGCACATGGGAGGCAACAGTGAGATGACCCAGAATTCAAAATCATCCCCAGCTATAAAGAGGCCAGTCTGAGCTATATGAGATCCTGTCTCAAAAGAAAAAGGAAGTAAAGTGGGCAGGGAGAAAGGAAAGAAAGACAGAGTGACAGGCAAGAATTATAAAGCCAGTGTCTGTGTCTTACTTTATATCTCTGAAACCTAGTAAGAAGCAGCCTTTGGTAAGTACAAGTGTCTCTAAAGACAGGAGAGAGGAAACAGGGACTGGCATGAAAAAGCAGATACTGAGGTAGGCACCACCAGGAGTCAGTGATGAAAAGGGGTAGCAGTTTTGAGGAGAAAAAAATACGTGAAAATATCCAATAAAATATATAAAAAATAAGCATAAAGGTAATTTGGGCTTTTTTTTTTTTTTTTTTTTTGTTTTAGACAAGGTTTCAATATGTAGCCCTGGTTGACCTACAGCTAGCTCCATACATAGAACAGAGATCTACTTGTCTCTGCCTCCTGAGAGCTTGGAAGAAAGGTATGTGCCACCATACCTGGCAGATTAGGGCTGATTTTAAGAATGGGATATGAGCCAGCAGTGGTGACATGTACCTTTACTCTCAGCACTCAGGAGGCAGAGGCAGGTGGACCTCTTGAGTTCTAGACCAGCCTGATCAACTGAGTATGTTCCAGGACACCCAAGGCTACACAGAAAAACCCTGTGTTGGGGAAAAAAAAAAAAAAGAGAGTGGGCTCTGAGCCATGGAAGGAGTAAGATCCCTTTGGTGATGAAGGAGGAGCACTGAACTTAGTCTAAAGTGATCCTGGATGCTGCAATGTTTTCTGGAGAAGGTAAAATCTAAGTTTGGGTCTCATAAATAGAGCCATGCACACACAAACGAGGGAGAATGGCTTTCTAGGAGACAACAGCATGAGCAAAGATGATCAGACAATAAAAATATGGCCTAGTAACACTGAAAGCTTTTCATGCTTTAAAACACACCTGAGGCCCACTTCACACTGGTCTTTGGGGCTAGTGGGCTATTATGTGGAAGTCAAACATATATACCCGATAAATGACTTGTGTGCTTAAGAAAAGGAAGGGAGGAAAGAAGAAAGGAAAGAAAAAAAGGGACGAGAAAGAAACTCAGTGAGAGCTTTCAATGCTCCTCTAAGTATTTGGATTTTAAGCCTGAGATTAGTGGCAAATACAGGTGCCAAGCATTACAGTGAGAGATTCATATTCCTATTTTAGAAAAATGTTCCTAACTGCAGAGTAAAGAGTAAATGAGCAAGTCCTGAACAAAGAAAAACTTAACAAGAAAGGTGTGTGGGGCAGAAATCCAAGAGACTGGGACGATTACCCAAAAAAGAGCATTTTTATATTTTTGTTCTTTTGCCATTTTGAGATAAGAGCTGCTTATAGCCCAGGCCTGGGCAGGCCTCATCATGGCAGTCCCCTGTCTTGGCCCCTGGAAAGCAGAGGTTACAGTGGGAGCCCATGCCTATCTTGTTTTTATTCCTTTTAAGAACTAGTTTTATGAGGCAGACAGTGGTGGCGCATGCCTTTAATCCCAGCAATTGGGAAGCAGAGGCAGGCAGATATCTTGAGTTTGAGGCCAACCTGGTCTACAGAAAGGAGTTCCAGGACAGCCAGGGCTACACAGAAAAACTCTGTTTCAAAATACAAAAACAAAAACAAAACAAAAAAAAGGAATGAATTTTATGGTTTCAACAATCTTTAGTGGGCTTTCTAAGAAACCAATGTCACAGCTTTCATGGGCAAGCATTTCAAAAAAAACAATCACATGTCACTTAGCATACAGCGGTTCATGGACTGAGAGCTGCTTAAAACTTGCAGTTAAGCCGGGCGGTGGTGGCGCACACCTTTAATCCCAGCACTTGGGAGGCAGAGGCAGGCGGATTTCTGAGTTCGAGGCCAGCCTGGTCTACAGAGTATCAGGACAGCCAGGACTACACAGAGAAACCCTGTCTCGAAAAAACAAAACAAACAAAAAAAACTTCTATTGAAGCCTCTTTTTGGTCTCCAGAACCCACAAAAAGCTGGTGGCATCTGGAATCTCAGCACTTCTGACAAGACAATTACCCAGAAGCTTTACTGCCAGCTACACTGGTATGTGGAGACTGTACCTCAACAATGTGAGAACACTGACTCCTGAAAGTTGTACACACACACACACACACACACACACACACACACACACACACACACACGCATATGGTCCCTCTCTCTTTCTCTAAAGTTTTAAAAATTCTAACCTAGATCATTTTCCCTGTAACTCTACAAAAGGGCTATTCCTATACAAAAAAAAAAAAAAAATCTTTTTAAATGTCTGTAGCAAACATAGTTCAGGGTTTGGTATCCATGACTATAAACTACTCTCAGTGCCAGGAAAGAAAGCACATACTTACTTCATGAAATACTGCTCCAGAATATGGAGACACTCCTAGATCCAACAGTGCAAGGCCTTCAACCACTGAAAGGGAAGAAAGACAAGTTCATTCAGACTTTAAAGACATCGGCAAATGATCATAAAGTGTTAGATATTCCTAGGTCCAAGAAATCCCTAAATTTATCTAATCTCTTTACCTCGGATCAAGCAAGTGGCTGAAGGTCTTATACATACATGAAATTCTCAAAGAATAACACACACACACACACTTTTCAGCAATGGCCAATTCTTACATACAAAGCAGACCTTTCTATCATGGGCAATGCTTATTATGAGAAAATATTATACGGAACTGTAAACTTCTGAGTTTGGAGAAATAGCATGGCAACTAAGAGTGCATACTACTCTTGCTCCTCAGTTCAATTTCCAGCACCCACACTGGGCAGTCCACAACTGCCAATAGGCCCTCTTCTGACCTCTGCACTGACAGGCACACATTCATATGCAGACATACATACATACATACATACAAAATATAATTAAATAAATTCTTAAAAAATCACACACCCTCTTGTAACCTCCATCATCTCTAAAGCATTCCTTTTGTGTATATTCTGCCCCATTCCAAAGCACAATTAACAAGATCAGTAGCTGGCTTTTTTTTTTTTTTTAAATGTCCAGACTAGTGAAACAGGCAGTCACTCTTGTGGCACCTGCCTCAGCACCCCAACCCCTACCAAAGTGTTGGCATTATAGGAGCAAGCCATCAAGCCCAGCTAAGATGACACTTTTGTTTGTTTGCTTGTTGAGATCTTTAGCTGATCTGCTAAAGAGCTCAGTCTGGCCTCAAACTTCCTACTCAGCCAAGAATCACCTTAAACTTTTTAACTCTCCTGCCTCCACCTCCCAAGTACTAGGATTACAGGCATGCACCACCATGGCCAGCTTAAAATATCTGTTTTGGTTTTGGTGGTGGGTTTTTTTTTTTGGGGGGGGGGTTAGTTTGGTTTGGTGCTATGGACTGAACTTGGAAACTTGTACACACTAAGCAAATACTCCACTGCTGAGCTATATCACCCAAACAAAATGATAATTTGGGGGTTTATACAAAGTTTCACTATGTAGCTCTAGCTGGCTCACAACTCTCTATATAGACCAGAGTGGCCTCGAACTCAACAGAGATCCACTTATCTCTGCCTCCACAATGCTGGGATAAAAGGCCAGTGCTGCCAGGCCTGCCCCCAAATGATATCTTAGGAAATAACTGATCAAGTCCTTGATAAAATATTCAGTATAGCTCTCAGAGTAATATTTTTTCTTTATTTTCTATGTATGAGTGCTTTGCTTGTTTGTATATCTGTGCACCACATCTGTGCACCACATCTGTGCACCACATCTGTGCACATCTGTGCACCACATATGGGCCTGATCCTGAGGAGGCCAGAAGAGAGCATCAGATCCTCTAGAACTGAGTAACAGATGGTTGTGAGCCACTGAATAGATGTCAGCAATAGATCCAGGGTCCTCTGGAAGAGCAGCCAGTGCTCTTAACTGATGAGCCATTTCTCCAGACCCTCTTAATAAAAACTTGAAAATAATCCCAACATTGATTAATGGAGACTTATTTAAATATATTATATATGTATCTACTGATATACTAATATATATTGATATACTAATCATTAAAACTATGATGTAAATATATAAATAGGTAGAAGAAAAAGAAATGCTCTCTGTGATGGTTTGTGTATGTTTGGCCCAGGGAGTGGCACTATTAGGAAGTGTAGCCTTGTTGGAATAGGTGTGTCACTGTGGGTGAGGACTTTAATACCCTCATCCAAGTTGCCTGGAAGTTAGCCTTCTAGCTGCTTCAGAACAAGGAGTGGAACTCTCCAGCCCCACATCTGCCTGGATGCTGCCATGCTCCAGCCTTGATGATTATGGACTGAACCTCTGAACCTGTAAGCCAGCCTCAGTTAAATGTTTTTCTTTATAAGAGTTTCCTTGGTCACGGTGTCTGTTCACAGCAGTAAAGCAATAACTAAGACACTCTCCTTATACCGACTGATCAGTGGCAAGTGTAGGAAGGCCACACATGTGATGCAACAGCAGGGCAACATGCAAAGCAAGCAGGAGGAGCTGAGCTCAACACCAGGATGAAAAAGGGTAAAAAATGAAGACTACAACAGGGAGTCATCACTTGGCTAACTCACAGAATGATTTTCAAAGGAAACCATCATTAGTGGATGCTGAAGACAGTGGACAAACGTATGAAAAACAAAGTATTTGCAAGGGAAAGGTAATAATTTACTAGACTTACAGTACCTGCTTTAATCAGGTGATCTATAGAAAAATCATCAATATGTTAACTGGATTATCAAGTATCTCATGATTCACTGATGTGGTGATAAAAACTTTTCCGTAGTCCTCATGATACCAATGCGGTACAATGAGGAAACAAGCAAAACCATACCTTCTGCCTAACCATCGGAAAACACCAGACAATCCAAACTGAAGGCAAAATAACTGCCCAGGAATCTTGAAAAATTAAAGATCATGTCCCAGATTGGTAGTCACTAAGGAGACATACCATCAAATGCAAAATGAGGTCATGGACTGAACATTAGGCCAGAAACTGGACAACCACAAGACCACAATTCTTTTTATTTTGCTTTGTTTTCTGTTTTTTTTTTTTTTTTTTTTTTTTTTTTTTTTTTTTTGGTTTTTCAAGACAGGGTTTCTCTGTGTAGCCCGGGCTGTCCTGAAACTCACTCTGTAGACCAGACTGGCCTCAACAAGGGAGATCCACATACTTCTGCCTCCTGAGTGCTGGAACTAAAGGCATGTACCACCACCCCTGCCTCAATTCTTCCCCCCCCCCCAAGATATATAAAAAGGCTTTATTTGCAGGGGAGCAGGAATTTAATCAAACAAACCAAATCCCATGTCATCATTCGACTCCTCTACTTCTCCTCATCTGTGTTCTCTGCTGCAGCTGGGGGGCGGGGGGGGGGGGGAACCAGCAGCAGGAGCTGCAGAGCCAGCCACAGCCCCACTAGCCAGCTTGCCAACACCCTGAGGGATGGCATCCTCAATGTTTTTTCCATTCAGCTCACTGATGACTTTGTTGAGCTGGTCATCATCCGCCTCGATGCCTAGTATTTTCTTGATGTCTTGGGTGCTAGGAGCAGCCCCGGAGGGTGGCCAGCAGATAAGAGGTAACACAGCACATGTCAGCTACGGCAGACAGACCTCGGCATCGGTGGGTGACAAAAACTGGTTCAATTCTTATAAGATATATACACTAACAATACTGACTGATTGAACCCACTACATTACAGTAATATTGGGTAAAATATAAACAGAAACTTTATATATTTTTACAACTATGTGGGTGTATGTATAGGTATGTGTGTATAAGTACCTATGGAAGCCAGAAGAGGTTGTCAGATCTCTTCAAGCTAGAGTTACAGGTGTTTGTAAACAACCTGATGTAGATGCTGGGATCCAAATCCCAACTCGAATAGACCAATAAGGACTCTTAACTGCTAAGCCAATCTCTCCAGCACTTTTGTACCTCTTTGGAGGGTTGGCAAATGGCTCTAGTGATTAGGTGATTGCTGCCAAGATTAATGACCTGAGTCCAATCATCAGATCCTAAAGTAGATAGAAAGATCCCATGGAACAGGAGTTACAGACAGTTGTGAACTGTCATGTGGATGCTGGGAATTGAACTTGGGTCCTCTGGAAGCGCAGCTACTGCTCTCAACCGACGAGCCATCTCTCCAGCCTGTACAAGACCAGGCTAGCAAGACACCTCATCGGGTAAAGGCTCTTGTTGCCAAGCCAGATGACCTAAATTCAATTCTAAGAACCCACATGCTACAAGAAGAGGACCAACTCCCACCAGTTGTCTTAACTCTACAAAGGTATGTATGTGCACACATATTTATGCATACAGACACAATAAATTAATATATAAATGTTTATAGAGACAATTGTAACTGGTCCTTTATTCTAGTACCAGAAAGAAAAATCCCTTAAGGAGCAATGTAGAGGTTGCCCTGTAAGACAGCTATTAAACTCTCACTAGCAGCTTTTCTGGAAACTCAAGGAGAGGATTCATTAGGCCACTTCACAAGACTTCCCTCAGCCTAAGCCAAAGCATCTTGCCACAGCAAGTAAATCCTTTAAGGATTTTGCTTTGCTTGATATTATAAATCAGTAAACTTATTTGAGTATTGTGGTGATTTGAATATGCTTGGCCCCATGGGAGGTGGCACTATTAGGAGGTATGACCTTGTTAGAGAAAGTGTGTCACTGTGGGGGTGGGCTTTGAGATCTATGCTCAAGCTCTGCCCAGTGTGGAAAGAGACCCTCCTCCTGGCTGCCTGCAGAAGACAGTCTCTTTCTGCCTGCCTTCAGATGAAGATATAGAACTCTTGTCTTCTCAAGCACCATGGTTGCCTGCAAACGGCCATGCTTCCTGCCATAATGATAATGGACTAAACTTCTGAAACTGTAAGCCATCCCCAATTAAATGCTGTCCTTTAGAAGAGCTGGCGACATGTATGAAAACTTTCTCAGGGTCTACAGTGTGTATTTTCCATCTTAGCTAGAAGACTGTCAAAATTCTCTTCAGACTCTACTAATGATTCATTCAATGTTTAAAAGAATAATTGGGCTGCACATGGTGGCTTGCACCTGTAATCCTAGCACTTGGGAGGCAGAGGCAAGATTACTACAAAGTTCTAGGCTGCCTGGTCTATTTATGGAATTCCAGGCCAGCTTGGGCTATAGTGAGACCCTGAATCCAAAACTAAACTAAACTAAAACCAAAAAAATGTTCAGTGTGCTTGGGAAGCAGAGGGAGGTGGATCTCTCTGAGTTTAAGGTCAGCCTGGTCTACACAATGAGTTCCAGGACACCCAGAGTTATATAGTGAGACCCTGTCTCAAAAACAAACAACCCCCCCAAAACAAAACAAAATGAAAAATCAGAGGCATAGCAGAAAGGATGGAAGTTGAAATACTTTTATAGCCAGACAAATCCTAACACTCAGGAGGCAGAGGCATTGGGATCTCAGAGTTGAGGTTAGCTTGGAAAAAGAAATACTCTTATAAACATGTAGTTTCCACATTTTCTTTGTAAAATGTTCTTTTATTGTATGTATTTACTCTGTGTGTCTTTCTCCCTGCCCACCGACCCCTCCCTCCCTCTCCGTGTGTGTGTGTTGTGTGTGTGTGTGTGTTCTGTGTGTCTAAGTCAGTTCTTTCCTTCCACCTGATCAACCTCAGGGCTGTTGGACTTGGTGACAAGCATATTTACCCACGGAGACATCCTGAGGGCCCCACTGACTCTTCCAAAGGAGCTTTCCTTTCCACTACTACCACCCTGCTGAGGAAGAGCCAGAAACTTCACATGAGCCACAGCCATGGTCACATTCAGCTATAGAGCATCAGTAAGTACAGAAACACTACTCAGATCAATTTTGACAAGCATCAGCCAGATGAACTGGTAGAGCTGGTGTGAGGTATTACCACTTAAAGAAGAACCAGGGCTTCTGCCCAACTGCCCACTTCAATAAACTCTGACACTGGTCCACGCACAGCCATGAGTGCTCCCACCAGGGATACTGTATGACTGAGTTTCTACAAAGGTCTAGAGAAGGGAAGCTCCTAAGCAGCTAGCTCATTATCCTGAAGGACAAATGCCTCAGAGGAGCTGAGAAAAATGAAGGCTTTTCTTGGACAAGCCTGTGCCCTGGTGGCTTGAAGCCACACAAGGAGCTTCATTAGGTACTAACAATTTTCAAAAGTAAAAGGTAATAAAACAAGAATATAAAATGAAGCAAGAATTTGTAAAGAAGGATATTATGAGACCCCAAAATATTAAATTTTTATATTTAATATTCATAATGAATGGATGTCCCTGTTTGACACAACAACCAAAGACTTAATCAAGCTGCCAGGTTCCAACAATATGTAACAGTGCACCAATACTATAAGGCTAGAAAATTTTTAGTTGTTTTTTTTCTTTTGGAGGTGGTGTGGTCAGGCAGTGTCTCAATTAACCTCAAGCTGGGTAAAATCAGTTTAACAAAAGACTGAGAGAAAAAAGCAAAAACTCAGAATTAGAGATATAGTTCATAGAGCCTTTGACTAAGATGGGCAAGTACCTAGGTTTGACTTTCAGCAACACACACACACACACACACACACACACACACACACACACACAAACCCATGGCTGTCGTAGCATATTCTTGTAATCCTAGAGGCAGGAAAATCAGGAGTTCAAGGTCATTCTTGGCCTGATCACTAGTTAGAGGCCAGCCTAGGCTATAAAGACTTGGTTTTAATCTAATAACAACTAAATATTTTTAAAGACACAATTAAATTAAAAACCCAAAGAACTCATAAGCTTTAATTTTTTTTCATGTTTTTTTTGAAATAACATTCATAAAGTACACTAGAGGAGCAGCACTGAATACAGTTCCTTTCCTTTCCCTTCCCTTCCCTTCTTCCCTTCCCCTCCCCTCCCCTCTCTTCCCTCCCCTCCCCTCTATTCCCTCCCCTCCCCTCTCCTCCCCTCCCTTCCCTTCCTTTCCCTTCCCTTCCCTTTCTTTAGATCTTGTTTCAGAGCCCAGGAAAATCTTAAACCTACAACCCTCTGTCTAGGCCTCCACAGGTGGAAATTACAGATATGTACCACCACACCTAGCTGTAATATTTCTTCATTCCCCCAGGAGATTATTACCTAATTAATATTTTGGAATAGGGTGGAGTTTGGTTGGTGGTTGGTTTTTTTGCTGTGTTGGGATAGAACTCAGGACTCTATAATCATAGGCAAGTAATTTACCACTGAACAACATATCCAGACCTAAAGGAAGAGGGAATCTCAGTTGAAAAACTGCCTCCACTAGACTGCTCTGTGGGCATGTCTGTGGGGAATTTTCTTAATTGCTAATCGATGCCGGATGGTCTAGATCACCGCAGGCCTAAGCAGTACAGGAAAGGTAACGGAACAAGCCAGGGGAAGCAAGTTAGTAAGCAGCTTTCTTCTAAGGTCTCTGCTTCAGGTTCCTACCTCAGTTGTCCCTGATGATGTAACCTGTAAACTGAAGAAACTCTTTCCTCCTCATATTAGTTTTGGTCAGTATTTTATCATACTACCAAAAAGCATCCTTTCTCAAAAAACAAGGTGAAGCACAGTCAGGAAGAATACAGGTCCACACACACACCTGCACACACACACAGAATACACACAATGTCCAATAAATAAATAAATAAGCCCATACTACAGCCAATCAAAGTCTATAAGGATACAGGGCCTTTATCCAAAGAACTAGTGACTCAAAAAAAATCTCAAAATGTCATGTAAAACCAGAATAGATCCTACTTCACTGTTTTTAAATGCCTAGCATTAAATTTTTAATAGAACCACCTGCTTGTTTGTTCAGTTTTGAGATAAGGTCTTCTTACTCTGTAGCCTGTGTTGGTCTGGAACTCACTATGTAGTCCACTTTTGCCTCTATCTCCTAATGAATCTCCTACCTCAGCCTCTAAATGCTGGGATTACAACTCTGAGATACACCAGGCAGTGGTAGCACACACCTTTAATCCTGGCACATCGAAAGCAGAGAGGCTGGTGGATCTCTTAGTTCGAAGCCAGCATGGTCTACTGAGTGAGTTCCAATACAGCCAAGACTACACAGAGAAACCCTGTCTTGAAGGGGAAAAAAAGGAAAAAACAACTACAAGACACCATGCGTGGCACAATTACCTGCTTTTTCATCTATCCCAGTTAAAGCATAATCTCTTTAAAATGGAACTAGTATTTAGGACTCATTTAGTGTCCTGTCTCACAGATGAGAAGTCACAAAGGAGTAAATGGCAGAGCCAGAAAAAGACTCAAATCCTTCCTACTACTCTAGAAATCATACACAGCATTGCCTCATCTTTAAGTTCTTCTATTTTAAGCAAGTCTCACTCTGCTGGCTTTGAATTCTATAGGGAACTAAGGCTGGTTTCAAACTCATGGTCTTACTGCCTCAGCCTCCCAAGTGCTGAGATTACAGACCTGTGCAACCACACCCAGTTCTGAGGAAGTCTTACTACAGGTATGTCTAAGGTTCTAAGAGTGTAGAGGAAGAAGGACCTGGTGGTGCCTTGAGTGTTTTGGTATCCAGAAAAGAGTAGGAACTAAGCAGCTTCAATTCATTTCAACAACAAATTATATCCAAAGATACCAAACCCAAGTTCTACCACCTCACACAAGAATCAACACTACTACTCCTCAATGCTAAACTTGGACAAATTCTTCTCTTACTCCCATTTTCATTATCTGTAAAATGGGGGACATCCTACCACAAAGAATCACGGTGAGGGTTAAGTGAGGGGAGACAAACTTTAAAAGCTTACTATACACCTTGACATGCACTAAGAAACTTTAGAAACTTTACTTGAGTGAAACCAAACCATAAGAGACAGCCAACTCCCACAAGTGTTCTCCAGCCTCCATTCAAGCCCATGAGTCTGCACCCACATATATACACAAAAAAACAAATATTAAAAAAATAAGTTGATGACAGCAAGTGATATCAAAACAGGCATTAAAGTTTGAGGATCCACTTTAGTTAGATGTGGTGGCTCACACCTTCAATCCCAACATTTGAAAGATTGATCACCATGAATCTGAGTACATGCTAGGCTAAAGAAGAGATCCTGTTTCAAAATCAAATAATAAGCAAAATATAAAGCTACATAAAGCAGACTCGTAGAATGTTGATGTTTTGGAGTCAGCTGCTGGCTATCCACGTGTATATACACGGGGCATAAAAATTCACTAAGCTCTCTGTCTACACGTACATGTGTTTCCTATGTAAAATGCAGTTAGGTTCTGTTTTGTTTAAAGACTTAAACTTGATCTGGACAGATGGTTCAGTGGGGAAGAGCACTCACAGTGCCAACAGGAAGATCTGAATCCAAATCCCCAGCAACCCTGTCAAAAAGCAAAACCACAACAGCCACAGCCAGAGATGCCTGTAACTCCAGCATTGGAGGATTGTAGGGGTGGAGACTGGCAGAAACGCTGGAAACTCTCGGCCATACAGCCCAATTGAAATAGCTTCAAGTTCAAGTAGACCCTGTCTCAGGGAAAAAAGGATAGAGTAATACAGAAGGGCACCAGACATCCTCCTTTGGCTTCTGAACACACACAACACAACACAACACAACACAACAAGCACACACAACCCCCTACACCCAACACACACAAGAAATAATGACCCCCCCCCAAAAAAATTAAGTCAAACTGTAGCCCCAACCTAACCCACATCTTTTTCTGCTCTGAGTAGTTCACAATCTCGGTATTTCTTGATCCTTTGCAACCTGAAACTCCTTTTTTTTTTTTTCTAATCTTTTCCCAAACCTGGTCCTTCATTCATTCATTCTGGAAAAGGAAAGGCAGTTTACTCAGGGTCAGACACTAAGGAAATGACTGTAAAAACTTGTTCGACTCCTCTACTGGTCTCTGGCTCCTTCAGCCCAATCTCGGTGTCTTGTTGGAGGCGATAGTATGCAATAGTTTGATGAAGAACATATACATATGTGTGTGTGTGTGTGTGTGTGTGTATTTATAGACACACACACACATATTTAAAAGACAAACTAAGAAAAAATTCACGATGAGTCCTAGATTGGGCAGAGGTGACTTAAGTACACAGCTACCTTTCTTACAAAGGTAGTTCCTTCGGTCCCGGTCACCCGCTCCGCCGTCTGCTACTCAGAGGAACACCTCCTGCAATCTCGCCAAAAGCTAATACTTCACAAGACCCAATGCACACAGTACCCTCGGATACCCATCCTTCCACGGTTCCCGCTGCCCGACTCGGGACAGTGGGACACGCCCCCTCGGATACCCATCCCTAGGGCAGTAGGGCTCACACTACACATCTCCACACCCCATCCTCCACACCAAAGCTCCGCCCTCAGCTCGCGAAGAACCCCCAGACGCGGGTCAGTCTCCACAGAACCGTGCGCTTGTGTCCACCTCCTTCGTCTCCAATTCATTTCACTGAGGCTGGCAGAGCGCGGACCGCCCTACTCTAGTCAGTGGCCTCACCTCTCTTCCAAGAGCTCAGTGGGGACACCACCTCCACCCTCTCGGAAATGAACTCGGCCAAACTGGAGCGAAACAAGGCCGCCCTCACGGTCACGGCCACCACAAGCACCAGAGCCAAGGGAGCCGCCATGATAGCTGTGGCGGGCGCGCAGGCAATGCGGAAGAGCCTCAAGACTTGCGTGCCACACTGTAGTACCTCCGTGGAGCGAGCGCCGCTGTTGCTGCTGGAGTCCGCAGATTTTGAGACTACCACTCCCAGAAAGCACTGCGGTGGGACAACGGAAAGCGGGATGTGTCAAACTTCTAGCAAAGGTTTCGACTACGCCCTTCATCAAGCAAGAGAAGTGAATATTGTACCTATTTTACTGAGATCGTGAGCAAACTGTAAAGAAATAATTTCACTCGTGTAAATATTTCTAATGTTAAAATGTTTACCTTTATATTTTTAAAGAGTGCGACGTGCGTATTTACTGAACACCAACTATCCTCAAGGCACTATATTGTGTGGTGAGAAAACACTTTGGAGTAGTTAATTATTAGCTTTGCGACCTTCAGCAAGTTATTGGACTGAGGGAATTTAGAACAGGAGCTCAAGTAATGAGCTTGAAATTAAAACCATGGAAGAACCCTGCTTTTACAGACGTTCTCTTCTGCTCATGCTCAAACAGTTTTCCTGCACAACACAGGCGCACCTGCCCAGGGATGATTCCTCCTCCTACAGTGAACCCAGCCCTCTCATGTCAAGCAATTTTTCAAAATCAATACAGTTTATCACAGATCAATCTGATGGAGGCACTTCTTCAACTGAGGTTTCCTCTTCCCAAATGACCCTAGGTTGTGTGAAGTTGACGTTAATAGCCAGGACAAGTACTGTGGCAAATACTGTGATAGAATGCACTTCTGCTTTTCTTGGTTCAGGTTGGTGGCTTGAAATCCCTTCAGGTGGGAGTGTGTACGGCTCAGAGATAAGCAAACGTAACGAGTCAGGGGGTTGGAGAGCCCGTTGGTGAGCATTAACAGCACACCACACTTCAGTCGTTTATGTATGAAAAGTGCTAAATGAGTGCTTTAAAACTAGCTATAATAATTAACGATACAAGGAATTTGTATACCCATGAAGGAAACAGAAGTGCATCGATAGTATAACCATGGTTAACAAAAAGTATTGAATACTTAAAAATAGGTAGTAGAGGCTTTTGACTTTTCCTAGCACCAGTAATGTCTGCAATCTTGTCAGTTACCCTATGGTTACTTGTATACTATATTGGTAAGCTGTTTCAGTTAAAGAGGAAAAACTGTATTTAAAAAAAAAAACAAATGCATGATTAAAAATACCTGTGGAGGAAGGGAGGGATGCTTGTGACATGACAGGGTGACATTTTAGATGAGAATTGCAAGATGAGTTCTTGTGGCTTACAAGCAGAAGGGAGGACGGACTCAGAGTCAGGAAACAACAAATATAAATGACATGGGTGGAGAAAGGGTTCAGCCCAAGGCTAGGCTCACAACCAAAAGGACAAGAGGATCAGCAGAAAAACGAGTGTGGTCCAACGGAGGAGAACAGCATCTGTTGTGGAAGGAGACACATACAAGAGGCAAGCAGGAGCAAGTGGCTGTAGTTAACAATTTGGAGATTATTCAAAGTACAAACTATGTGTCATTGAAAAGCTTTATTTTTATTTTGAGTTATTTTGGTTTCCAGATAGTGGGACTTTATATAGCTCAGGCAAACCTTGAATTCATTGTGTCAGAAGATGTCCTTGAAAGTCTGATCCTCCTATCTATCTCTGCCTTCCTAGTACTGAGATGGCAGGATTGTGCCGGCACACCTGGCCTTTTTTGTTTGTATTTTTGTGTTTGAGATGGAGTCTTACCATGTACCCCCTGGCTGACCTAGTAATCTCTATGTGATTTAAAGTGACTTCAAATCTGTGGCAATCCTTTTTTTTTTTTTTTTTAAGATTTATTTATTTATTTTATGTACTTGAGTGCTCTGTCTTCAGACACACCAGAAGAGGGCATCAGATCCCATTACAGATGGTTGTGAGCCACCACGTGGCTGCTGGGAATTGAACTCAGGACCACTGGAAGAGCAGTGCTCCTAACCACTGAGCCATCTTTTCAGCCCCAGCAATCCTTTTTTCTTTAAAGATATTTTTATTTTGAGTGGCAGAGGGGGGATATGGAGGTTTGAGGAAATCCTGCCTCTGCCTTTAGGTTCTGGGACCAGAGCCCTGCCCCACTACACCCACCCACCTTCCTTGGAGAGTTTTAAACAGAGTGGTATCAGATGTTTTCATTTTGCAGACTTTTTGAGGGATGGGGGTATTTCATTTGATGCTAGGGATGAAACCCAAGGCCGTGGTGCATGCTAAACACATGCACTGCATTACCTGACTCATTATTCAGGAGCACATTTCTAAAGGATCACTATGTTCCCAAACCCATTTGGGTGTTAGAGAACAAGTCACGAACAACGACGGCAGGGAGATCAGGATGTTCGAAGAATGTAAAATTCAGCTCCAAGGGTCATATCTAAGAAGCAACGGGTAATGAGATCATAAAAGAATAGAGAAGGACATGCACCTTTGGATCCAAGCATTGTGACATATTCATAACATGAGCTTCTTTGCTCTGTACATTTTTCTTCTTAAGAATGGTACATGCATATTGCCTTTATGAAAAGGGGAGACTAAAGTTGCATCAACTCTATATAAAGTCTGCAAAGACTGGACATGGTGAAATGCTTAGCACATATCCAGTGCCTGACACACATCAGACACCTGTTGTGTTAGTTACACCCTCTTTGTAAAAATATTTTTTTAAATGTTACTATTTTACACATATAGGTGTTGTGCCTGCATGCATGTATGTGCACCACACACATGAAGTTTCCAGAGAGGCCAAAACATGGCATTTGATCCCCTGGAAATGGAGTTCTGCACCATTGTGAGTCACCATGGGGGTACTGGGAATCGAACCTGGAAGAGCAGACAGCGTTCTTAACTGCTGAGGCAGTTCAATGGGTCCTACTTACATCAAGTTAATAGATAACTTAAAAGTTCTTATGGTAAGGACTGTCTCTGGGGAAAAATATGATCAGCCATTATGAAGGGAAGTGAGGTCAAAACTAATTGTTCCAAAATATGTATCTCTCAGTATCCTTTTAAAAAGGCTTACAAGAACTAAAACTCAGAAGCAAACAAGAGTAGACCTTCTTGGTGCCTGGTAAAGCATCTGTTTCTTTCTATAACACCAAATACATGGGCAACAAAAGAAGGAATAAGTTAGACTCTTGCATTAACTTTTCTTGGAGAGATGAGAACAAAGTCTGGTTAACCTATTTAATGAGACAACATCTGTGACAGAGCAAAGAAAAAGTTCCACTCAAGTCTGGCTTGATGAATCAGTGAATTTATAGGGCTTACTTAGAGACGCATGCATGACCCCAAACAGCTGCATCATGGTAAAGTTCCACCCAGCATGTGAAACAACTTCCAAAAACTGCAGAGATGGGATACCCCCTTCAGTTCATCTTCCACCCTCTCTATATATTAGCACCTCTTGAAATGAATGCAGCTGGGAGAGTGAGGGAGGGGGCCAGAGGAAAGGACTGAAATCTCAGATGAAAGTCTTTTTTATAAGGGACTGCCCAGAAGCCTGACCTTGAGGGTCACCCCTAATGATGAAGCTGCTCAGATTAATAGCTGTTTTAAGCCCTGTAGCTGGTGTTCCATAGCAGACTTCATCAAAATTGAAAACTTTCATGCCCCAATAGATACCACTAGAAAATAAAGATAGCCTACAGAAAATCATGTACCAGAATTTTTCCAAACTACATTGAAAAATTGTTTTCATTTTTTATTTGTGTGTGTCTGTGTAAATGTAGCTACAAATGAGTGCAACACCTATAGAAGAAAGAAGACGGCTGGATCCCCCAGAACTAGAGCTACAAGCAGTTGTGAGCTGTATGAGATGGGCACTAGAAACCAAACTTGTGTCCTTTGGAAGAGCAACAAGAGTTCTAAAATGCTGAACCATCTCTCCAGCCCCTTAATTTATTTCTTTTTACATTTATTTAGTTTGAGGGGAAAGGGTCAGTCATATACCGTGGCATTCATGGGGAAGTCAAAGGACTTGTGGGAGTCAGTGTTTCTCTTCTATCATGTAAATTTCAGGGTTGAATTCAGGAGCCTTCCAGTGTGGCAGCAGATGACTTTACCTGCTAAGCCATCTCACTGGCCCGAGAATGTATTAAAAAAAACTCCTACAACTCACTTATGAAAAGATATAAGAAAAGACAAAGTCTTAAATGAGCCAAGGATTTCAACAGACATAGCTGCAAAGAAGATACACAGATTTCCAATGAGTGGAGCCCCTGATAAGATGCTCAGTCTCACTGGTTACTGGAAGAAGGCAAATCAAAGTCACCAATGACCTATGAACTTCACACTCACTGGGATGGCTGAAGAAAAAAAAAATAATACAGTCTGGCAAAACAAATGCACTTGTGCATTGCAACTGAAAACATAAAATGTAGTCACTTTGGAAAACAGTTCAGCAGTTCCACAGAATGTCAAAACTTGAGATGGTCATGTTCCTCTGTGGTAAAGCTCTTGAGATGTATCTAACTTGGTGAGCAAAATAAAGCCTTATATCTATACCATAAAACATAGCTAAGCAATAAAAGATAATGAAGTGCTGATATATACCACAACATTCAAGAGCCGTGAAAATATTTGCTAAATGAAATAAACCAAACCACAAAACCACTTAGTATATAGTTCCATTTATATGACATGTTCAGAATAGGCAAATATACAGCAAAAAGATTAGGACTATGGGCGGCTAAGAGGATAGGAAAGAGTGCGATTTCTTCTGCTTTTCTTCCTTCTTGTGAGACTGGAGATTCAAGCTACAGTCTTTCTCATGGTGAGCACGCCCTCTACCACTAAGCTTATGAAAGCAAGATTTTTCTTCTTCCTCCTTTCCTCTTCTTCCTCTTCCTCCAGTTCTTTCCCTTCCTCTTCTTCCTCTTTCTTGTCCTCCTCCCTCTCTTCCCCTGTGCACCCTCTTCCTCCTTCTGTTCCCCCTTCATTTAGGCCTCAGACTCAGTAGTCAGCCAAAAATGGCTGTACTTTCAGTCCTTCTGCCTAGGCCACCTAAGTGCTGGAAGTAAAGGTGTGGGCTACCACAATTTACAATGTGCTGAGGTCAAAGCCAGGCCTTCCTGCGTGCTAAGTTCAGCCTATCAACTGGTCCATATTTATGCAGCAATCTTCCTTCTTCAGCTTCCTGGGTGTGAGATTTCAGCCATGTGCCACCATGACAGCTACTTTTTTTTTTTTTTTTTTTTTTTTTTTTTTTAAATCTTGAGACAAGTCTCCCAGTCTGGCCTTAAACTCGCAGTCCTCCTGTCTTAGTATTCCCAGAAGCTGGGATTACAGATCTGTACCACCAGGTAAGGTAATACAACTTCCTTGTAAAATAATCGAAATGTTCTAAAATTAGATTGTAGTGACGGTTACACTGTGAAGATATTGAAAACCACTGAACTGAATCAGCTCTTTCCTCTGCCGTGTGGGTCCCAGGGATTGAACTCGGATGGTCAGGTTTGGCATCAGGCCCATATCATCTAAGCCATCCCACTAGCTCAAGAATGTATTTTTAAAATGTAAACTTCACCAGTCTGCCCTAAAAACTGTGATTCACCACAGTAAGCTGCATTTCTTATTTATCCAGGAAATTCTGATATTTCAGATGCAGAATCCATACCTTGATTCAACATCATGTTGAAAGGCATACACATACAGTAGTCTATGTAACAAAAGACTGAAAAGAGGAATAAGTTAGCAAATAGTGCTTATTATGGACCATGTTCTGTATGTATATGCACTCTTACAACTGCTTTTGTGTTCCCCCATCGTCAACAAGGAAACTGAGGCATAAAGAGACTTGGTAATTTGCCCAAAGTCACATGGCAGGTAACACAACCAGGATGTTTATGTAAGCTCTGAATATTGTGGCTAATTGCTGTGCCTGAGAAAATGAGAGGAATTTGGTTTGGGTTGGGTTGAGGTGAGTCGGGTTATTTTGTAGTTGAGGCTGAAGAGGAAGGGTATTTATATTTAATAGAAAGGAAGTTGTAAGCAAGGTGATTCCTCTCCTGAGAAACCAAACATCCCATGTGATAGGTGAGCCACCTGGTGAACAAGAAACTGAGGCTCTGAAATACCAAGTAAATAGAATTAAGCCACATGCCTGGGTTGATTTTTACTCTCCATTTACTGAGCACCTGTCACCACTGGACACTGTGCTAAGCACGATGGATCCACCTAATATTGTTTGTGGATTCCAAACAGCAAACTCATTCTGTTCGTCTTCAACCTAAAAGAAATAATTACAATGCTGTTTGGGAGCACACGGTATTAAAGAGTAGACGGGGGAGCCAGACACAGGAAAGCCAGGATTCAGGTAGGCCACATTGCTGGCCCTGGAGAGCAGAACTACCTAGATGGCCAACCTTTCCATTACTACAATAAGGAAATTTGAATTTGAGTTAATGACCTTGTACACCTGACTCTGGAGGCATCGTACTCAGAAAGAGGATGATGACATTGATGATGATCAGGTTCTATAGCTTGCTGCCTCTTGGCTGTCTGTGTACACGGCAGCAAGAGAAAAGAATCGTGAGGAATTTACCATCATTGTTCTAGAACAGCGCACTCTGAAGGCAGTTGGGTGGAACCAGTTCACTGATGTGTTATGTTCCGTTGGGGTCGGGCAAACACTAATGATGCTGATGTGAGAGACACAATCCTTCCTATATTGGGTTCTACCAGGGAATCATACTAAATGAATGTAAGCAGACAAAATAGTTAGGGTTAGTGACTAGGCTTTGCTGCTCAGACGGGAACAGGGCTACTGCAGGATGGAAGATCTGTTGTATAGACCAGCTGGGCCAGGAAGCCATGGCTCATCTGAGGTCTAAAGGATGAGGAGTCTCTGGTGTGAAGAGCTGGCAGTGGTGTGAACAGGGAAGAGAGGACTGGAGTCACTGAATTTTTAACCAGAGAAGCCAGTGTGGTTGGAGTGATGGGGGTCAGAAGAGAAACAGGAGAAGCGAGTAAGAGTCAGATGGCCTTTGAACACCACGATGCTAAGTTCGATTCTTATCCCCAAAAGAACAGGAAACCCATGAAAGGTTTTCAAATACAGTTAGAACAGCATCCCAAATTAGATTTTTTTTTTTTTTTTTTTTTTTTTTTTTTTTTTTTTTTTAGACAAGGTCTCAGGTAATCTTAGCTGCTTCAGACTCAGATACCCTGGAACTGCAGTCACAGAGATTCGTAAGCTGCTATATGGATGCTATGGCTGAAGCCTGGGTCCTCTGGGATAACAGCCATAGCTCTTAACTGAAGACACTTCACTCCAGCCCCTATATAACCATTTTAAACACAACTAGAAACTTTTGTTTCTAACTACCTGACAACCAGCCACCATTGTGAATGACAGAACAATGACAGGAGAGAGGGAGTGTCCATGACATTCCAACCACTGATAATTTTATTAGGAAAATAAGAACAAGATACAAATGAGGTCTAAAACCCACACAAACCACACATGTACTCTACCCTTTGGAAGCAGTAGGACCTCGCCAGAAGTTTCAGAAGCTAAATCAAAATTTACGAGAACACATCAGATTTGTAGACCACTTTGCTAACAGCAAAAGAAGCTTTAACCAATCCCTGCCAGCATGGTGGCTCATGTCTGTAATCCCATCATTTGGGATGTGAAGGCAGGAGCATTACAATTTTAAAGCCTTCCCCAACTACACATATAGACCCTGTCTCAAACAACAACAAAAATTTACAACTCCTCGAATTATGCAGAGAAACCAATCTAAACATAGGCTTTCCAGATACACCCGAATGAAACAGAGAGAACTCAAGAAATCCTCAAAAGAAACAATAATAACACGCTATTGTACCAGGTGCTCTGGAGGCTGAGGCAGGAGAATTGCCACATAAGGTCAAACATATAAGGGTATTGTGAAGGAAATCTTAGTGTGATCTATAGTGAGCATGATTTTTCCACCAGGAATCAATGAACTTTAAAACCTTGAAAATAAACAGTATAAACAACAACTATGGGGGAGGGGCTGTGGGCAGTAGCACCTTGTTGGGGGAAGATAATCAAAGGGATCCTGGAGGTTGCAGAAAGAGGAAGGACCTGACCTAGCCTTGTGTATGGACTGGGAAACTAGAGGCCAGAGAGGGGCAGTGCCAGGCTCAGAAACCAACAGCAGATCAGTGGTGACATTAGGCCAAGACGCCAGTGTTCCACCATAAGCCTCTTATAGGAGCAGCCTCTGTTTTCTGGACCACGACCTCTGATGAGGCTCACTTCCCTCCTCAACCCTTCACCCAATTATTGTAAGCCCCTATCCCTCCATCCCCACAAAAGAAGAAGAAATGAAGATCTGGACTTACAGGCTTATGTAATTCCTTAGGACAGATTTCAGAGACCGGTCTGTCCACAGCTCTACAAATTTCCTTCCTACTCTGACCCCACCATGTCTCCAATTACCAAAGTCATCCTGTTAAGAAAACGATACTAAGATGTCACTATGCCCAAAAGCCCAAAGCTGGAGCTTTGCTTCTCTTCCTCAAGCCTCCTCTATTGGATCCTCTTTCCCTCCCTAGGGTCCCATGCCGTCCATGGCTATGAACCCAGGCTCTTTGTGCCCTTGCCTCAAATATGCACATCCTTCTCTGCTCTGGGAAAGGAGGTACAGATTGGTAGTCTTGGTTTGTCATTCCCTGGTATCCATCCTCCTATATTCTCCCTCCTACCCCTGCTTTCTTTTCCTAGCAAAACCTTAAATTCCTCAGCCCTCATTCCAGGAATAGGACCTAAATGATTTAAACTAACAAATACATGCTAAGACCCCCACCATCATGACTGATTGGGGGATGTGCATGCGACTCACAGGACATTCAAAACTAAATTCTGAGATGAGCCATTTGGATGAATTTTGGATAAGCCATTTGGGGAAATGAATTTCATCTTTTCCTTTGGGCTTGAGTTTAGAAGGTGTCCAACCCCAAGAGCAGCTGGGAACCTCTTGGCATGCTTATCCCTGCATGTGAGACAAGGCCAAAGTCTGAATGGCACTACTAAGATACCTGTGGATTTAAACAGCTTGTGACTTGCATAGACAGCAAGAACAAGGCAGCTTATACTCTGTCCTACACACTGAAAGGATGATATTGAGGCATGAAGAGTTAAGCAATTCCACTGAGTTAGCTGTGGGTACTCTGTTACCTAGAAGCCAACTCTTAAGAGGCAGCTAAGTTACATATTCTCAACTACATCCTAGCCGGGCAGTGGTGGCGCACACCTTTAATCCCAGCACTTGGGAGGCAGAGGCAGAGGCAGGCGGATTTCTGAGTTCAAGGCCAGCCTGGTCTACAGAGTGAGTTCCAGGACAGCCAGGACTACACAGAGAAACCCTGTCTTGAAAAACAAAACAAAACAAAACAAAACAAAACAAAACAAAACAAAACCCAAAAACAAAAATAATCAACTACATCCTAAATAGGATGGGCAGAAAACCCTGTGCCTGGGGCTAGAGAGATGACTCAGCTGTTAAGAACATTTCCTGTTCTTCCAGAGGACCAAACTTAGGTTCCCAGCACTTGTCAGGAAGCTCACAACTACCTGTAACTCCAACTCCAATACACACACACACACATACCACACACACACACACACACACACACACACACACACACACAATTAAAAATAAAATCTAAAAACACACAAAAATAAAATCTAAAAAACAAAAAACATTACACCTCATTAGATCCTGAGAAGCCACAGAACCATCTCTTAACAGCCTCCCAGGGGACATGGGAGGCCCTGGGAAGAAGGCTTTTCCTGTCTGACAAGCCTCCTCGTGTCCCGGTGCAGTTACAGGGCATTCTGCCAAGAGCCAGATGAACTAGTCAAGTTCATCTTGGGCCTTCAAAATTCCCAGATGTATCTGGGGTTTTAGCTCCAACCCCTAACAGTTCTTAAGTCCAAATGTCTGTTAAAAGCCCAAGTTGTTTGTTAAGGGGTCAGTTGTATGTTTAACAGAACGTTTTGTTTTTGTTTTCACATTTCCGTGCGCTACATAGCAAGGAGTTCCAGATATTGTTGAAGAGGAAGTCCAGCTCAGTGCTATGTGAACTGTCCATCGTTAACTGTCTGTTTACTTTTTCTCTGTGAGTATCAAGCTCTGGGAGGGCAGGGACTCAGCTGACTCATCTCTGAGGACACCAGCCCAGGACCTGGGACAGAGTAAATATTGATACTGAGCTTCCACTTGGCTAGCTCTAGTGATGAGGAGCTCATGGTCAATGAGGGCTGGCCTACTCCTCATCCTTGTGCATCTTTTCTGACCCTGGTGTCTACCCATGTTCTACAGAAGGGAAACTGTCAAGGAACAACTGAGTTTTGGCTCAGAAGGAAGCATCCAGACCAGGTCTGGGTGTAACTCTGAGACACTGAACGTATCACTGACAGAAGTCTAAACTGGTATGGTTACATTCAAAATGAGTATATCAATCAATTTTATATGTCTGAAGAGATATCTCTCATTCTGTGTTTTGGGTTTTTTTTTGTTGTTTGTTTGTTTTGAGACAGGTTTTCTTGTAGCTCATCATGAGTTCAAACTAGCTATGCAGCTAAAGGTGACTTTGAACTTCTGATTCTTCTGCCTCCAGTTCCCAAGTGCTGGGATCACAGGAATTTGTCACCATGTCTATTTTTGTCTTTTTTTTTTTTTCCCCCGGAGCTGAGAACCGAACCCAGGGCCTTGCGCTTGCTAGGCAAGTGCTCTACCACTGAGCTAAATCCCCAACTCCCACCATGTCTATTCTTATTCAGTGCTGGAGGTTGAACCCAGGACTTAGTGCATGTGAGCACTCTACCTTTTCATCCTATCTCTGGCTCTATTCTAAACAGAGGCAGTCCCTGTAGCATTGTCTGTAGGGGCAAGACAGGGAAAACCCAACGTTGTGACTAAGGAAATGGTTTGCCATTATGAAACAGAATTCATTTTTACCTTGTTTGGGGGGAAGGTCTTCTTTAATGAGGTAGAGTTTGTGTATCAACATGGCACAACTTCCAGGCAGTCTAAACAGTATAAATCAGCACATCATGGAAGCTGTGTAGTTATGTCTTTACTATTTGCATTTTAATTTTTTACCTTTTTAACGTACATTTATTGTGTGCGTCCAGACACAAACAGCACTCGGATACCTCTAGGGATGGGAGCTCATGCAGAAGTCAGAGGACAGCTTGGAGTGTTGGTGATCTTTCTCTCCTACCACCAGGGAATCCTCAATCTCTCTCTCTCTCTCTCTCTCTCTCTCTCTCTCTCTCTCTCTCTCTTTTTTTTTTTTTTTAGACAGGGTTTCTCTGTATAGCCTTGGCTGTCCTAGAACTCACTCTGTAGACCAGGCTGGCCTAGAACTCAGAAATCCGCCTGCCTCTGCCTCCCAAGTGCTAGGATTAAAGGCGTGAGCCACCACTGCCCGGCTTTGATTTTTTTTTTTTTTTTAAATCCTCAATCTCTTAATCCTTCCTGAGGTTTGAATTCAGGTTGTCAGGTATGGCAGCCACTTTGATCTGCTGAACCATCTCACTGGCACTAGTTTTGATTTTTTTTTTGAGGCCAGGCTTCAAACCTTGAGTATTTACTGGTCCTCCTGTCGACACTCCTCAAGTACAACAACAACAAGCCTGGACCACCACATCTGGCTAGCCTCCATTTTTAAATGCCAATTAAATTTTTAAAATTGCCTCAACTGCTGAGGCCTGATTGCAGATACTTACCTGAAAATAAATATGGTTGGCATGGCAACACATGACTTTAATCTCAGCCCTTGGGAAGCAGAGGCAGGTAGATCTCTGTGTGTTTGAGGCCAGCCTAGTTTACATAACAAGACATTTTTTTAGTCAAATTATGTGGATAAATATGAATTACAGTGGTTTTGATGACAACTGGAAGTAACCTTCCTTTCCATGGATATTATACTTACGTGAAATAAAGTTGCTCTGCATACTGATAATGAAGAGTCTTCAAGATATAATGGAAAATTAAGCATGTAGAGCAGTGTTTCTATTTGTACAAAAAAAAAAAAAAAATGCAGAAGGCCAGGCAGTAATGGTGCATACTTTTAATTCCAGCACTTGCGAGGCAGAGGCAGGTCTACAGAACAGAATGGCCAGGTCTACATAGAGAAAATCTGCCTTGAAAACCCAAACCAAATCAAAACAAACAGCAAACAAACAAAAACACACCTGGGGACCTGGAGATATGGCTCAGTTGGTAAAGCAGCTAGCCTAGAATGCATGAAACCCTGGACCGCATCCTCGCTACTGAATACAATGTATGTGATGTCACGGGCCTCTGATCTCAGCACTCAAGAATGGGAAACAAGATCAGAAACTTAAGGTCAACTGTGGCTTCATAGCTCAAGATCGGGGGCTGAAAAGATGATGCAGTAATTAAGAGTATTTAATTGCCCCGTGGAGGACCTGGTGTTGGTTCTCAGTACCTACATCTGGCAGCCCAGAACTACTCCAGACTTCAACTACAGGGGAATCCAATGTCCTCTACGGTCTTGTGTGCATAGACACACACACACACACACACACACTCATACACACACACACACACACACACACACACACACACACACAAACATAATTAAAAATAAAAATCTTTAAAAAGAAAAGAAGTGACCTTGCCTCTATCTTGGTTGAAATTTTCATGTATGCCTTTTGAATTATACAATATTTTATACATGAGTAAACTGTTGCACTGTTTAAAATCTATTTTAATCAATAATTAGACTTCATGTGACAACAAAATGAAGCCAACTCTCCTTTATGAAGGATTCATGTTTTCTTTGTTCCACCAGCCTTTCCAAGGACACTGGACTTAGAGATAGGCCCTGGGCTATAAGGGACATCATTCCAAGCACTTTCTCCTATCACCTCTCACCCACTTGGCTTCCTGTTACCAGTGTACTGGGCTGAGGACCAGAGCCAACTGATTATAGGGGTCGTATTTCCAGAAGTCCAGGAGGCTGGGGAGAGCCAGGCCAGGAAAAGGGGGACATTTGGTCTGGCTCCTTTGTTCTTCTACCCATTTTCCCCCTGCTCCACCTCCAGGGTATGCTTCTGTCTAAGCCTATGCAGTGGAAGCATCTGAAAACCCCACTGGACTAGATGTACAGGGAGTCAGCATGCCAGTCCTTTAACTAGCATTGTAGGAGGCTTCTAAATGGGGCGATGGTTTACTAAGGAAGATGCAACAGTGGACTTTCTACTACAGAGAAGAAGGTACTTAGAGGTGAACAAGACTTTACTAGTATTTTTTTTTTTTTTTTTTTTTGAGACAGGGTTTCTCTGTGTAGCCCTGGGCTGTCCTGGAACTCACTCTGTAGACCAGGCTGGCCTCGAACTCAGAAATCTGCCTGCCTCTGTCTCCCAAGTGCTGGGATTAAAGGCATGTGCCACCACCGCCCGGCTACTATTATTAAGTCACTGCTAGACAACAAGGCATAGTATCTAAGATGGTGGATCCTGGAGCTAGATGGGTAAAGTCATAGCCCAGGCATGTCACTCAGCAGCTGCCAAACCTTAGCTATACCTTCTGCCTCAGTTTCCCAATGTGCTTCTACATAGAGTTATTGAGATGCTATGATGGGATATTACATCCCGTGTTTGGGTATTTGTGGGTGTAGGTATGTGAGTGGCTGTACCTGTGTGTGGGTACCCATGCATACATGTGGACATATGTACACATGCATCACTGTGAGTGGTCCTCACTCCCTATGTAATCACCCTTCTGCCCACCTTTGCATAACTATGAATCTGCTGTCTGTCCATGTATATAACTTGTCTGCTCTAGAATTTCATATAAATGCAGTTGTACAATATGTCATTTTTGTGTCTGTCTTCTAGTCAGCATTTTTTTAAAAAATACATCTAGATTTGCGGCAAGCATTAGAAAGGCCTTCCTTTTTCTTGCTGAGTAGGAGTCTGTTACACAAATACATCACAGTTCTGTTAGCTTTATGGGCTAGATATTGAGAGCATAAAGGTTGACTGAGTTTGAACTCAGGAGATGGTTGAGAGGCACACGCTGAAGGTTGAAATCCTGTCTCCCCTCACCCCTGCCTCACACTCTCTACCTGTAAACACTAGGAATCAGATGATTTCTAAATAATTTTCTCATGAGCTTTCAGTTTTTTAGGATTTTCATTTAAATACAGGTTCACAGGACGGAGCTACAGAGATGGTTCAGTGATTAAGAGGACTTTTTGCTCTTACAAAGACCCCCAGTCCTGTCTCCAGTAGCCACAAAGAGTTCACAACACTTACGTAAATCTTGTGAATTCCACAGGCACCAGGCACACACTTGGTGCACAGATATTCAAGCAAAACAACTCAAAGACATAAATAAAAATTAATAAAGTCTCGCAGGTTAAAGCCAGCCTCTATGAACTTAAAAATAGACTTACTTCCTCTAGTGGGAAAGGATGACACAATTCGGAGAACCAGACAAGCTGGCAGACAATAAGCAAGGTCCAGGATCGACCAGTCAATATTTGCACAGTATTCAGAATCTGCCTCCCTGGCTTCCCCCAGCCCCCAAAGCTCCTGGTGGTAGTTTCTTAGCTGGAATCAAGAGAATCAGACGAGGAAGGTCGTATGGGGTAGGAGAGGTTTCAATAGCCTCAGAAAGTAGACTATGGGAAAAGGCTCAAGCTGGGCTCCACTAGAAAGATGACTACAAACAAGGGGAGGGGATATGGTGAGACAGACCTAGACAACAGAATCAAGCCTCGAAAAGATACCGATGAATACTCCCTCAACCTAAACGTTATGACTCACACCTGTAATGCCAGCACTCAGAATGATTAGGCAGGAGGATTGCCATGAGTTCAAGGCCAGCCTCAAACTAGCACAAGCTAACAGGGACAGATGTGACACATACCTTTAATGCCTGCAAAGGCAGAGGCAGAGACAGAGGCAGGTGGATCTCTATGAGTTCAGGGCCAGCCTGGTCTACTTAGCAAGTTCCAGTACATCCAGGGCTACCTAACAGAGTCTATCTTAGAAACAAAGCAAAACAAGGGTTCTACACACGTCAGGCCCAGTACCCTCAATGCCACATTCAAGACCAGTGGTTGACAGAGGAAGGTGCCGAGAACAAACTAAATGTTTACCTGCAGGTGCAAATGAAAAGGCATTAATGTACCAACACTATGCCACAGTGAAATGCCTCAAAGCTGTTGAAGAACAGGGCGTTCTTTATGTAGCCCTGTATATATAATTAGGAACTGATCTCCAAGTTATATTATTAAACTTATTTACTTTTATTTTATGCAAATGGGTGTTTTACCTGCACATGTCTGTGGACCATATGTGTACCTGGTGCGCACAAAGGCCAGAAGAGGGTGTTGGATTTTCTGAAACTGGAGTTACAGCCACCATGTAGGTGCTAGGAATTGAACCCAAGTTCTCAAGAAGAGGATACAGTGCTTTTTAACCTCTCCAGCCCTGGTATTACTGAGAAGGAAAGGAAAGGAAAGGAAAGGAAAGGAAAGGAAAGGAAAGGAAAGGAAAGGAAAGGAAAGGAAAGGAAAGGAAAGGAAAAAAGGAAAGGAAAGGAAAGGAGAAAGAGAGAAGAAAAATAAAAAGAAATGAAAACTCAAGGCAGACCTGGTGTGGTGGCACTGGACTGTAATCCTAGCTACTCAGAAAACTGAAAAGTCTTGAAAGTTCAAGAGCAACCAAGACAACTTACAAACCCTGTCTTTAAAAATGAAACAAAACACAACAACAACAACAACAACAACAAAAACTTCACGGGGCTGGAAAGACTCTTGGCTCTTGGATCAGCAGCCAAGAGCCCATTCTGTTCTTTCAGAAGATCTGAGTTCGGTTCTCACCACCCAAAACAGGTGGTTTACAACTGCCTATATTCAGCCTATTCCAGCTCCAAGGAATCCAACAGACCCCCACGGATACCAGGCATGCGTGTGGCATAAGTAAACAGACACACATACAAATACAAGTGAACCTTAAAAAGAAACATCAGAATGTATGTATAGTACATTAACACGTTTTAAAGGGGGAGATCATTTTATTTTTTCTTTCTTTTTTTTTTTTCTTTCTTTTTTTTTTTTTTTTTTGAGAGAGGGTTTCTTTATGTTGTTCTGGCTGTTCTGGAACTCCCTCTGTAGACCAGGCTGGCCTCAGACTCAGAGATCCATCAGCCTCTGCCTTCGAGAGTTGGGATTAAAGTGTGCATGTTTGCGTATGCAGAGGATGCTCTGCCAGGTCACACAAAAGGCTGGTAAGGGCGGTTTCCTCTGACGAGTGGGAGTATACTGTAAAATTCTGGCGGCAGAGGTGGGGAAGAATCCTGTCCCTTTTGTTCTTTGAGATTTTGAATCACGTGGTAGCCTATTTATTTATTTAGAGGCAAGTGTCTCATAAAGCACAGGCTGGGCTCAAATATACTATGTGGCCGAGGATGACCTTAAATTACAGATCCTTCCGCCAGATCCATCTCCCAAATGCTGGAAATATAGGCGTATGCCACTACAGGGGCCTCAAAACCCTTTCCTGTTCAACCTAGAGATGTCTGAATGTAAAGATAATACTCACCCTGCCCCCATACAGTTTGTTGCCTAATACTAAATTTCTCCCACCTTCTAAGCATTAGCTTTTGGGGGTTGGGAGACAGGTTCTTGTGTAACCCACAATGCAAACATTCTACCACTGTACTACATTCCAAACCCAATGTGGTAAGGGAGAGTCAGCCTAGGCTAGAGAGAGACCCTGTGTTAAAGGAAAAAAGAGTGTAGGCTGCGGTGGTGGTGGCAGAGCCTTTAATCTCAGTTCTTGGGAAGCCGAGGCAGATAAATCTCTTGAGTTGGAGGACAGCCTGGTTTACAGAGTGAGTTCCAAGATGGCCAGGGCCACACAGAAAAACCCTATTTTCAGAAAACCAAAAAAAAAGGGAGAGGGTATGATGATGGCTCAGTGGGCGTGGTGGTTTGACTGAACATAGGACCCACAGGCTCATATATTTGAATACTTGGTCCCCAGTTGGTAGAACTGTTTGGGAAGGATTAGGAGGTGTGGCCTTGTCAGAGTAGGTACACTACTGGGAGTGGGCTTTATGGTTTCAAAAGCCAATGTTTCTTTCAGTTAGTTCTTTCTGCCTGGTGGAAAGATGTGAGCTCTCAGCTTCTGCTCCAGCACCATGCCTGCCTTCCTGCTGCCATACTCCCCGACACAATGGTCATGGACCCTAACTCTCTGAAACCCTTCCACCTGTAAGTTGTCTTGGTCATGGTGCTTTATCACAGCAATAGATAAAAAGGTGCTTTTCACACTCAGGTCTGGCTGGCAATCCTGAATTCAATCTCTAAAACCCCTTTAAAATTGGAAGGACAGAACCAATCCTACAACTCTATCTCTGAGCCCCCCACTTTATTGTGGCATACATGTTCCCCCCCCAAAATAAATAGAAACACACTAATGTTCTAGGTCTCTTCCTAAAGTAGAAGCAGTTACTGCTCAGAGCTTACACGGATAAGGGCCTGAGTGACTGCATTTAGAAATATCTTTCCTTCCTTTCAGTTTTAGTTTCTTCAAGAGTAAAATAGAAAGAATATATTATTTGCCAGGTTTGTGGTATAGGCCTCAGCAAACTGAGATTGGTAAACTGAGGCCAGAGGATTGTGCACTGAAGTCATGCCTAGGCTAGGAGTAAGTCCAAGGCCAACCTGGGCAGCTTTGGAAGATGCTGAAAAAGAGAAAAGGAAAAGGCAGGACATGGCTCAGTGATTAAGTGCCTACCTCGCAAGCAGGAAGCCCTGGGTTCAATTCCCCATATTGCCAAAAATAAATGAAAAGTCTACTCTTGAGGATTTCCTCGCTGTGTCTCAGTGACTAGGGTTAAAGAGAGATAGGGGATGACCAGCATGTTCTCATCACAGATGGGCTCAGACCTGCTGTTCACATCTAAGGTCCCATGAGGGACATGCCCAGTCTGACACATCTCAGCCCTTGAGAGGCCCCAATCCAGTTCAGAGTCCTCAGGGCATGTTAAGTGCAAACCCAAGGCCTATATGTGAACACAAGGGTGGCCTCTTGACCTCCAGTCCTAGTGCCCATAAAATTGGGCAGGTGCTCCTACTCAGAAATGAGCAGGAATGAGTTAGGTTAGACCAACATGGGCAGCTGCTAGTCCCAAGGGTGTGAATTCATCACACTTGTGTATATTTGTTCACAAATATCTTTATATACACTCATGTATTGTCTGATTGAATATGAAATTTCAGGGAAGGCTCCTAGCATAACATAACTTTTTTTTTGAGATTTTACAAGTATAGGTGTTTTGTCTGCATGTATGTCTGCATGTATGTCTGCATACCTGATGCCAATGGAAGTCAGGAGGGGGCATCATATACCCTGAAGCTGGAGTTACAAATGGTTATGAGTTGTTGAGTGGGTGCTGGGAGTCAAACTTGGGTCCTCTGAAGGAGGGACAAGTGCTTTTAACCAATGAGCCATTTCTTCAGCTCCCTCCCCGCCCCCCTTTTTAAAAAGAATTATTTATTTTATATATGTGAATACACTATCGCTGTCTTCAGACACACCAGAAGAGGGCCTTGGATCCTATTGTAGACAGTTGTGAGCTACCATGTAGTTGCAGGGAATTGAACTCAGGACCTCTGGAAGAGCAGTCAGTGTTCTTAACCACTGAGCTACCTCTCCAGCCCCCTCTTCAGCTCCTTTTTATTTACATGTTTATTTTGGCAGTACTAGGCATTAAAGCTAGGGCATCATGCATTGGGGCTTCTGCTCTACCACTAAAACCCAAGCCTCAGCCTCCTTTCGATAGTTGCCAGATCTAGGCTAGAGTTCCAAGTAGACTGGAATTTGGCTTAGCAGTTTGAACATTGGGTACAGCCAATATTGGGAACAGAATCCAGGTCAATTAGGGTACCAGAGGGTATGCCAAGAACCCTATTTTCTAGATTTTGGGAACCAGAACGTTGTGCTTCTACCAAGATAGAGGGTCCACAGAGAGACTCCTATGTTAGACACTGTCTGTGGGTTTCAGACTACAATGACTAAGCCTTTGATTAAAATCCCCTATATGTCAAATATGACATATAGCCTGATTGGGAAAATACATGGACAAAGACCCTATCCTTGGGATGTCAATCATTCACTTGCTAAGATACACATGTATATAGGCATCAATACTTGCTTGTTATCTTAAACAATATCTTAAGATTTATTTTTATGTATATGGATGTTTTACCTGCATGTATGTCTGTTTACCACATTGACAATGCCTGAGAAGGTCAAAATAGGGTGTCGAATCCCCTGGAGCTGGAGTTACAGACAGTTGTTAGCTGTTATTTGGGTGCTGGGAATCAAACCCTGGTCCTCTGGAAGAGCATCCAGTACTCTTAAATACTGAGTCATCTCTCCAGCCCTATTAATAGGAAAGATTGCTCAGTGGTTGAGTGCTTTTAGATTTTTAACAAATATTTTAAATGAGGTGTATTTTTAGTTATTTTTATGTGTATAGTTCATTTGCTTGCATGTATGCATGGATGTGCACACACATGCATGTCTGGTGTCCAGAGAGATCAGAAAAAAGTCGTCAGATTCCCTGGTTAAATGGTTGTAAGCTGCCATGTAGATGCTGGGAGTCAAACCTGGGTCCTCTGGAAGACTGGTCAGTGCTCTTAATTGATGAGCCAGCTAGATCTCCAGCCAGTTTTTAAAATTTTATTGAATGTGTTTGGGTAATTTGTCTGCATGTCTGTCTGCATACCAGAAGAGTATTGGATCCTATTTTGGACAGTTATGAGCCACCATGTGGGTGCTGGAAATTGAACTCAGGACTCCTGGAAGAGTAGCCTGTGCTCTTAACTGCTGAGCTTTCTCTCCAGCCCATCCAGTCAGATGTTTTTATTTTTAATTGGGTCTCTCTGAGTATGGTAGCACAAGTCTTTAATTCCAATGCTTGGGAGGCAGAGGCAGGTGGTTATATGTTGAGATCAGGCTAGCCTGATCTATATAGCAAGTTCCAGGCCAACTAGAGTTATATGGTGAAACTGTCTTAAACACATACACAAACACACACACACACACACACAGAGAGAGAGAGAGAGAGAGAGAGAGAGAGAGAGAGAGAGAGAGAGAGAGAGAGAAGCTCTGACTCTGACTCACAGTGTAGCCCAGGCTGTTCCCAGACACTGGGTAGGCAGGACTACAAGTGCAAGCAACACACTCAGCCACTTTCATTTATTGAAGAAACAAATGAGACTGTCTATCAAAGTCATCACTGACACATTGGGTAGGACAAGAGTGGCCTCCCCTGAGAAATCCTAGTCGAATTTTGAAGACAGGAAGGAATGTTAGAGAGGGCAGTGTAGAAAGAGGAGAGAGCTTAAACAAACTCGAGGTGAAGAGTTCTGAAAAGACAAAGGAGGTTTACTAGCACAGGGTACCCCAAGAAGAAAGGGGGAGAGCTGCTAGTGAGAACCCCTTTTGGGTTGTGAAGAGCCATCAATGTTGTTGGGATTATGGGACATTGTGAGAATGCAAGGTTTGAGAGCAAACAAGGGGCATGACAGCAGGGACACATCAGGAATTAGTTTGTCAGCAAGGAGGTCAAGGAAGGGTATGGGATTAGTGGGAAGTGGCTGTGCTAGGCAGAGGCTCAGGTTTGCACAAATGAGGGCACACTGGAAACCCCAGTGTAAGGAACACAGTGTTAATCGCCTCCCCTCAAGCCTCTGGGTATTATTTTCTGGCTGTCTCCTCTGCCTGGCAGGGTTCAGTCCTCTCTCATGGCTTTCTGACCAGGCTGGTCTTGAAATCACCAGAGCATGCTCTGAACTAGCTCCTGCTAGCTCTGATGGGCAACTCTCAGAGCCTCACCTCCCAACTCTGTTCTAGCCATGGAAATCCCCTAAGTATTTCACAGGCCATTGCAAGAGCTGTGGCCTGGAGCATGAAGTTGGCAGAATCTTGAGGATGATGGGTCTGGAAAACCCTGTCAGCTCTAGGTTTGAATATCTATGGCAGCATGACAGATAAACTAGGGCCCAGAATAGTAAGGACTTGAAACCACATGGTTGAGACACAGGACTGGAAGCCAGGTTTCCCCCATAGACTTTAGAATCCTGAAGTTCAGTCCCTCTGGTGTGGGGAGTGATCAGAGTCAAGGCTAGTATCTGTGAGTTAAACTCCTGGCTTTGCCATTGACTATTGCTTAATTACCTCGGGAAGTTACTTAGATTCTCCTGGACTGTTTCTTTAACTGTAAAAGAAGAATAATACCTACCTTTTCAGTTTATTGTGAGGCTAGGAAGCAGCACAATGCTTGGCATATGGTAAGTGTTCAATGTCAGCTGGCAGTCTGGAAGAAGCAATAGTAGGTGTCCCTTCTTTCCCTCCCCCTCTCTTGGAGTCTGGAGTCTCCTGTAGCTCAAGCTGCCTTTCAACTCTTGAACCTATTTCTGCCTACCTAGTGCTGAGAGTAAAGGCAGGTTACATGTAATCTCGGTATCTCCACATGTAAATCAGGACTAACAATCCCTGTCCTGTCTGTCACTCCTCTCTCTGTCCTGTTCCGGTAGCAACGTGGACTAAATAAGGTATGTAAACGTTCTAGGCTGAGCTGTCTCCAGGTCAATGTTTATTCAGCTTAGAGCAATTTCTTTCCAAGTCCTACGCTAGCCAGATTTCCCGTCAGCCCCACCAATTCCCTAACACTCGCAGGTGCTCCTTTGTAACCGCGGAAGGGGCAAGGTCCGCTCAAGACCACCGAAAAAAAGGAGAGCGGGGAAAATAGAAACATGTAGGGATAAGACACAGGAGGCAAGGACAATGTGGAGAAGTGGGGTAAAGGACAAGGAGGGGAGTAAAAAGGACTTACAGATGGAGCGCGGCGGGGGTGGGTGGGGTGGGTGTCCTGTACCTAAGATGCAGGCGAAGGGATGTGCGGAGCACTGGGGCAAGTGAGGGAGCAGGGATATGTGCGAAAAAAGAGGCGAGGTGGGATTCTTGAGGAAGAATTGGGGGGGTCGCTCTCAGTGTGAGGTCTGTGGGTGACTGGGGGCAGGGAATTCGGGCCGTCACCTCCACTCAGACAGAGGCACGGAGCGCAGCTCCTGGGCAGCAGCCACCCGCTGGCAAACCGCGGAGGGGCGGGGAAAGAGCATTCGGCGCCCGCGATTGGCCGCTGCTCCGACGGCCGCTGACGCGAGCGGGCGGGCCCCTTTGTGACGTCACAATCAGCTGTTGAAGCGTTCGGATTTGTGCCCTGAGCCCCGGCGCAGCGGCCGCAGCAGCTCCGGGCGTCGGTTCGCGAGCCCCGCCGTCTCTCGGCCGGTCCCCGGTATGCGGCTCCGGTTGTGAGCACCGGCGACCCGGGGACGCCCGGCCGCACAACTACCTCAGCGCAGCGGTTGCTGCAGCGGCCCCAGGTGAGTCCCGACCTCGGGGCTGGGGGCTCGGGGCACCTTCAGGACACGCCCTGCGCCCCCCTCTCCGGTTCTTTGTCTGTCTCCGCCGGCGGCAGCCGCAGCTGCGTTCTTGGCTCCCTATTGGTTGCCCCAAGCCTGTAGGCCATGACGTCGCTTTATTTGCATATGACATTGAGACGTCACCAAGGCCAGCCCCGCCTTCCAGGCTTGCTTGGGTGCTTGTCCTCTGGTGACCCGGTGGGCGCTATGTCGTGCCCGGCTGGCCGAGGGTTGAGAGACGCTGAAAGGCAAGCGGTACCCGAGGGGACTCAGCGGTTTCCCGGGCTAATCTAGGGACTGGGGTCGGGCCTCTCATCTGCTTTTTCCTTGCGACCTGAGGAAGGGTCGAACGGCAAAGCTCGATTTGAGAGGGCAGTAGGCAGATGAAGGAGGCTACAGACTCGAGGTCCTGGAGACAGCACCAGATGGTAGCAGATCCCCTCTGTCTTCAGGCTCCGCCCCCTAACATAATAACATCCTTCTAATCCCTGACATTTGTGCAGAGCCTGAGTTGATGTCATTTTCAGCCTACAAATATTGAGGGTCTTAAACCCCACTTCACGGAAGAGGAAACTGAGACTCAGAGAGACGTAGTTTACTAGCGACCTCAGCCAATTAGAATCACATTCAGTAAGTGACAGATTCCTTAGCTGAAGTACAAGCGACAAGCTATACATCTACATCTACCGAGGACTGTCTTGGGTACAGCACCACCCCAATTTGATGGGGGGTGTTTCAGTCTTCCTGATCCTCGACATTTTTCCAGGAGGTCTCTGAAGATTGGGTCCCTTACAAGGCCCTGACCTCCTCTGCCTTCTTTCTACCTCAGAACCCAATAAATTGCTGTCTCCCAGCTGTTTTGACCACAGAAAGGTGAGTCACTAGTTGCCTGCCTCCAGGTGTCTCCAGGGCAGATGTTGAGAGGGAGTTGGGAGTTCCCTCTGTTGGCCTTCCATCAGATCCCAAGCTGTCAGCTGGGAGAACCAGACCTTCCCTGGCACTAGTGATTGCAGAGCTTATGCTGTTTCCCCAGTCTGCTTCCAGGGTGACAGAAGGATGTTTCTTACTTTCCAAGTAAGTAGATCTGGAGTCCTTCCCAGGTTGGGGGTCACTCAAGAATGGCCTGGGCTAGGGTTGGCTTAGGCCTCAAGTGCTATTCTGGGCACAGCGGCTGTAGTATTAAGGGAATGGTTCTTCCTGGAGCAGAGCCAGGAATCTGAGAACCCGGAAGCCAGCAGGCTAGGAAAGAAAACCCAAGAGGCTCTCTTAGTGGTCAAAGGAGGGGGCAGTCATAGCTGGCTGGTTGCTACCATCTCTCCTGCTGTCACTAACTTTTGTGTGATCTCCACCAGGGAGCTTCTCACTCGACGTGGCAACAGTTGAAAAGGCTTGTCGAAGGGCCTGGCACACAGTGTGAACCCTGGGAAATTCATGCAAAAGTTTGAAGCCAGGATAGATATCTACATTGTTCAACGGATAGGCAGAGTGCTAGCTGGACCAGGGCATGTGTCTGATCTCCCTGTTTCCTGTGCATCATTATATTTTCGGATATTATCTGTTGAGGTTTTTCTGGTAATTTATAAAATATGTATTCTACATTGCCACACCAATAAATAAGCTATGGCTTTATTGGGTAAACTAATGTTCCCAATCTGATGTCTCCATTCCTAGAACAGGAGACTTCTTGTCTTAGTCCAGGGAAGGACTGTCTGAAGGCTTGGGTCTTGGTCTAACACTTGCACTTATCCTCAAGGGCTCCTTGGATCTGACAGCTTCCTTCTTCCACTATTACTGATGTGTTGTCTTGGCCAACTTTGGATGGCAACTTTGAACAAGAGTCTGGGGGGAAAGGGGGGTAGAGTCGTGGGGAGGACCTGTGGGCATAGGTATCCCTCATCTGAGGATTGCCCAACCTCATTGTAAGACTTTAGCAAGAACTGTGAGGTTTCTGTGAGCGAGCACCTTTCAAGCCACACTGTAACTATTCTTGATCTATGGGTTCAAAGACTGCTGCTTAGAAAATCTTGCTAAAATCCAAGATGTTTTTTTTCTCCCCTAGGAAAGTACACCTAGATGCAGCCCTATTTACCAAGTTAAAATGCCTAATCTAGACAGTAGTGGATTGCAGTGACTATGGATGCTACTACCTGGATTCAAATACTACCTGTCTTTTACTAGCTTTGAGACTTTGGGTAGCTGCTACCTTACCTCTCTGAGCCTTGTTTTATTTTTCTCTTTACCAGAAAAAAATTATTCTCCCTCCCACTTCTTTTCAGTCTCTTTGACAGGATCTCATGTAGCCAGGGGCTCTTTATTTATTTATTTATTTATTTGTTTGTTTGTTTGTTTATTTATTTTTTTTTAGGTATGGTCCCATGTATTCAGACTGGTCTTAAACTCACTATGTAGTCTAAGCAGGACTTGGACTCCTGATCCCCCTGCCTCTACCTTCTAAGTGCTAGGATGACAGACATGGGGTTATCATGTCTTTGAACTCTTGTCCTCTTGCCTCTCCACGCCAAGTACTAAGATTCCAGGTTTGCCCCTTCAGACACTGTGAGGACATAAGGTAAAACAGACGAAGTTACTCAGTATGGTGTCGTATGTTATGACACGGGAATGTTAATTATGATGGTGATAATAGTAAAGACAATTTTTCTCCTTAATGGAAAATTCCTATTTACTCTTCAAAGCCCCGGTTGGCTGTATCATCTTCCTCTAGAGACCTACCCTGGCAAAGCCTGGTCATATATAGCACTTCTTCCATATCCCCAAAGCACCCTATCATAACGCTAAGTTCATTAGCGTATTGAATGTTTACTGTGTGCTCAGGCGCTTTTCTAAACATGTCATTAAGTGTTTCGCTCATTTAACTCTTATTAGGGTATTACTGTTGTCACTTGACAGATGAGAAAACAAAGAGCCAACACTTTCCTAAGTGCATATAGGAACACCTACTGAATGCAGAAAAGGATACACACCAAGAGCTTCTCTATTCTCACCGCTCTGGCATCTAGGGGCCACAGCCCTGTCTCCAGCTACCAAGTGAAGGCTGACTTTAGTTTTTGTTTCCAATGCCTTTCTATGCTCCCCAGGTCTTTGAACTGCCATAGGGCGCCCCCTCGAGGTTGCTTCACCTGCTGACCATGTTCCAGCGTTTCACCAGCCTTTTCTTCAGCACCCCTGCTCCTCCTGAAGACTCCAACTGTCCAGGGGCCTTTGTCTCTGAGGAGGATGAAGTGGACGGCTGGCTCATCATTGACCTACAGGGTGAGGCTTGAGTCAGGAGCTAGCACTCTGATTCCCTACTCCATGAAGCACAGTAAGGGCAGGAGGCTTTGCAATGTGGAAGGGAAGAGGACTATTTGGAAGTTGGAGTCCCCATAGACCTACTGGGCAAAATAAAGTTGAAGCAATGAGCCCAGAGGTGAGATAACACAGACCCTTCTCTTGAAAGCTCTGTCTTCTGGCATTTGTTGGGACATACACCTGGGACCCCTAGGGCAGCGGGCTAAGGATCCTGGCCTTCAAGGTGCTCTCTGGGCACGATGGATAGAGATGCAGGTCTGACTAACGATGCCCTTTTTCTCCCCATCCCCTGTGTCTGGTATGTGTGTGTGTGTGTCCCGCCCTGCTGCTCCCTCTCCTCTGCATGGCTTCCGATTCCCACACCCTATAGACAGCTATACAGCTCCTCCCGACCCTGGGGCCTCTCCTGCTCCAGCAGGCCGCCCTCCACCCGCGCCCTCCTTGATGGACGAGAGCTGGTTTGTTACCCCTCCCGCCTGTTTTACTGCAGAGGGGCCAGGCCTTGGGCCTGCCCGCCTCCAGAGCAGTCCCCTGGAGGACCTCCTCATTGAGCATCCCAGCATGTCCGTTTATGTCACCGGCAGCACCATAGTGCTGGAGTCTGGGCCACCTTCCCCACACCCTGAAGCTGCCTTGCCTGATCAGGACCTCAGCGATGGGTGAGTAGGTTGAGGGTGGAGACTGGAGGCTAGAGGGTCTAGGAGACCAGCAGGGGCGTGTCCTTGGGATAAAGGGTGGGTTGTCACTAAAGCTCACAGATGAAAAAGGCGTGGTCTTGTAGCTAAGGTAGGGCTTGGGAGAATCCTGGCTCAGGATTGGGAGGGACCAGCCTGAACTGCCCAACGGAATCAGAGTAGGGCTCTGATTGGGCGGGGGAGGGGGGGTTAGAGCCTTTTCCCTGTTCTGTCTAGTTGCCTGTCCCAGGTGCTTAAACACATCTCTGTGATTAAGGGAAAAGTTTGTACCCCTCAGGACATCATGTGGTCTGCCCCCGCAGAGAGAGGGTGTGGGATGCCAACCCCCCACCTCTTCCCCCTCTGACAGAGTTGTACTCTGTCCCTGCAGAGAGCTGGCGCCTGCCCGCCGGGAGCCCAGGGCCCTGCACCACGCAGCTGCTCCTATGCCGGCTCGAGCTGTGCTGCTGGAGAAGGCTGGCCAGGTGCGGAGGCTGCAGAGAGCCCGACAGCGGGCTGAGCGCCACACATTGAGTGCTAAAGTGTTGCAACGGCAGAATCGCGCCCGGGAGAGCCGTTCGCGCCGGCCCAAGCACCAGGGCAGCTTCATTTACCAGCCGTGCCAGCGCCAGTTCAACTACTGAGCGCCCCTGCTGCACCTCGAATCCCTTCGCAGTCTCCTGGTCCCATCTGCCTCCTCTGCAGCAGCCAGTGTGCTGCTCAAGGGGTGTTCAGGGTCTGCCCGCCTCCATCTGGATACCACAGCCTCCCTCCTTCCTAAGTTTTGAGGTGGGATGATGGTCCTCTACTTCCCTGTTTCTGATCTAACTCACTTATTAACCTCTCTCATCCTGGGTCACCCCCTCCTCTTTCTCAGTGTCGGATTCTCCACCCTCACACTCCCCACACCTAATCTCCCGTGCTTTTTTTTTTTTTTTTCCAGACCCCTAATCTTGTCTCTTGCCCCTTTACTTTCCCCTTCCTAGTCCACCCAATTTCTAAGCGCCTCTACCATTCTGACCTGGCACATTCTCCGCTTTTCAGCTCCTACTTTCCAAGACTTACTCTTCTGTTTGGATCGCTCCCACTCCTGTTCCTTTTTTTTTTCATTCCTAGCAATTCCCTCCCAATCCTGCAGGCACAACCTGCCAGGCCTGGGCCATTGTCCTTACCCCGTAGTAAGGGATCAGGCACGGGTTTTGATTTCAGTCTTCCCCCCCCCCCCAACCTCACCCACCCTTCCTCTCCCTGGGGGCTGGGCTCCTTATTGCTGCTTAGGCCTAGAAAGTTTAAGTATGTGGAAGAGGAGAGTGAGTTGTAAGTTAGATAAGGTGAAGGGATTGGAGGGAAACAGGTAGCCTATTGGGAGACGCAGACAGGGATGGATAGGTTGAGAAGCAGAAGGGAGCAGGGCATCTTGAGAGCTGGCATTGTGCTTGGTCAGAGGAGCTAAGCCCTGGTCTTAGGCCTGAGCCTGGAGTCTGCCCCAATTCCTTTTCCTATAATCCTGCCTACCAGGTTTTCCCTTGAAATCTGTCCCTCTTCAGGAGTAACCCCTACCCACCCCAACCCTTGTGAGTCTGGAGTCCGAAGGGCTTGTACCTTGTCATGCCACCCCAGGAGTAGAAGCTGGGTAAGGCCCCAACATCCTGGCCATCTCTGTTCATATGCCCAAGGTGCTAGAATTAGCTTAGGAGAGAAGCAGGCCAGAGGGTTTCCAGGCAGGGAAAAGGATACACACCCCTAGGCAAGAATGCAGAGGCTCACGTGATGCTAAGGACAACTATGGGGTAAAGCCATCCCCAGACTGACAGCTCTGCCTTCATCTTGCCTCTGGCCTTATATTTCATACTTTGTTCAATATGGCTGGATAATAAACACTCCTGGGTAGAGGAGGCCAGGAGCCTCACTGTCCCAATTCTCAAATTTTTCTTACCAAGATTCAGGGCCTTCAAGAGTCTTCTTAATGTTCTCCCACAGGGCCTTTTCTTTCTGAGTGCCCTATGATTCCTCTTCCCTTTCTAGTTAAGTATCTGGAGTAAGGAATTCTTGGGTAGGGCACAGGGATGGGGTAGCCAGCTTCTCCCTTCTTGTGGTGGGGCTCAGACACCAGCAACAGCCTCTTGGGATGCCCCAAGTTGTTTCCAGTTCTTTCTAGGTGTCCTTTCTTTAAAGTGTGTGCTCTTCCTTAAAACCTTTAGGTCTCCTGTTCCGTACTAACACAGGTCTTCCCTGTCACTCCAGCCCCAGGCTTCAGGCCTCAGAGTCAAGCTGGGGTTGGAGAAAACTGCATTCCTATGAGGGTAAAAGTAGCTGCCCTCTCTGATCCTTTCTTACTAGGCTTCATGTGGGATGGGAGAAGGTGTCCCCAGGATGGGGACAGAGGAAGCCCTGCTAGGGTCTCCTAGCCCAATAAGCCAGATGGGAACCAGAAGCAGATCAAAATCCTACACTAGCTTATTAGGGCCCTATTAGTTGATAACCTTGTTCCCATCCCAAGTTCTTCAATTTCAACCCAGTACACTTACTCTTCCCACTGTCCTAAGGGTCACTTCCTAGCCAGCTTAGGATCTTCAGCACTTTTAAGAGCTGAAGCTCCCTCTTGCCCTTCTTGTCTATTCCTCACTGCCAGTTGGGGCCTAGGCTCAGTCCTGGGCAAACGCCCATGATCCTGCTGCTGTGGGAAGTTTGGCTCAAATTTCAAAAGGCCTCGCTCCTGACCTGATTTCTCGAAGCTCCAGTAGTTCTAGACCCCTCCAATCTCTCATCTGGTTGCAAGGCTTATTTTTCGTTTGTACTTTCCTGTAGATTCTGTAGCATTTGAGTGTGGCAATATTTTCGTTGTGTATAGATTTCTAAGAACCAACACTACTCAGTCTCCTGCTAGTCTGACTCCTGAAGCATCAGACCTTGTCATACTGTATTGACTGTGTATGTGCCTTTCACCTTGAGCATGCTTCAGGATTTTTTTTTCTTAAACCACAGAACTTGAATACACAAGGGAACCAGAATTCACAAAGTCCTATGCAACCCTAGACAGGAGGAGGTTAGAGAGTCTGTCTTGATTGGTGGTTTCAGAGACCCTAGAGAAATTTGTACCAGTTTGTATTAATGTCAGTACTACCAGCACTTTGCCAAAACTAAGGATGTCAGAGGGACCTATTTCTAGAGTGAGTCCCAATTACATCAAAGGGCAACTTGTAGCTTTCTCCGATAAGTCTGAGTGGTTCTCTTGAGCTGGTGTCACTTTCTAACCTTTGCCAGTCTAGCCCAGCAGGGCACCGTGTGTGTGTGAGTGCGTGCAGTTGGTGCTGTTTTGGAGTATGCCTGCTCCCCAGCCCGGACCCCTCTCATCAACGTGCTGTGACCTATAATGTCTTAGGTGCAACAAGGACCCTACCAGAGCTCCTGGGTGGCTCTCAAGATCCACGTAGCTTTGTGTGTGGGAACTGAACACAGACAAACCACAGCCTGCTTCTAATACCTTCTTTCCCTACCACCTAGTTCCAAATGGATCCAACAAGTTGAGTGCATCTCTGTTGGGTGTTTGGTGTTGAGACTGGCTGAAGTGAAAACTCTTTGACTGACCATGTTGTGATGTGTCGACAGACTCAAGGACACAACCACCTCGACCTGGTCATGTGGCATGCCTGTGTATGCGTGTAACAGGATTCTGAATGTTAGGTTGTAATGCTATTCCTGTATGGGAGAAAAAATAATATAAACAAATAAAAATCTATTTAAAGCACATTAAGCTTTCTGCCTCAGCTGAGCTAAAGTATGAAGAACACTATAATTTCAAGTATAGTCAAGGCAGAGGATATTATTATTAGGCTAGTCTTCACTCTCCTTTGTCATACAAGAAAGGAAGAGGACAAATAGTTCACTAGAAAAAGACAATATAGGGTCTGACTCATAAAATATTTTTAGAGGATCCTTATAAGACACATATATGAAGCCACCTGGATACAGAGATGAGAATGAAAGCACAGGAGACACTGATCCATTCTTTTAGTCCCAAGCACTGGGTTATGCCAAGGTCAGGGAGCTACCTAGTTAACTGTGGAACTGTGCTAAGACAATCTTGCTTGTCAGTCTGAGCACATCTCCCGAATGGAGCAGCACAGGCATCAGGTGGGGGAAAATGCCATCTGTGTTGCTGACAGCCTCTCATCTCTACAAACCCTGGGTGCCTTTGATGGCACACTGGTTCTACTTTCTGAGACAAGGTCCAACCTGGACTTGAACTTGTGATTCTTATGCCTCTACATCCCAAACACTATGATTACTTGGTGATTATTTTCAGACAAATGAAATTATTAGCACACAAATCCACCCTTCCAGTATGTTGCTAAACAGATCTGGTTTGTTCAAAGCCGAGAATGAGTTGAATGAGCAAGCAGATGCACTTTCCTCAGCTTGCTGGGTGGGCATTTCAAGTGGGATGTATCTGAGTTCCAGTGAAAGCTCTTTTTACTCATCTGTGACCCACAAGAAAAGTTTGCTCATACTTTCCAATAACATACTTTTAAGTTCTATGACAAAGACATTTATTTAACACGTTCAGTATTTCACATTGTACAAACCCTTAGATTCTTTTTATTCACTGGTCCATTTCTACAACAAATACATCCAAAACACTATATAATAAAATTATTTACAACATTTCCAAATGACAAGATTGCTTTTTGCCCCACTACTGCTATTCACACACAGCACTTCCACAGCACAATACATCATTAGAAGATCTACAAATGTTCACCCTGTACTCTAGGCTGCTTAAGAAATGTGAAACTAATAACATTTACAATGGCATTAGCTCCTTTCAATACATGGCAACATTTTAGAAGCCTTGAACTTCATTTTGCAACACCAAAAGGGCTGCTCCCCGTTACACTTTATGAGACAGGCTTCAGGGACTAGGAAAAGGACCGCGTTATTAAAATGACTAACTGTACAGAAATAGATTTAAAAAGTCACAGCTGAAAATTGCTCATTGTAAAATTCACACACATTTACAAGTATCAAGTCATCTTCCAGCTTGCTTACTTAGATTTTCTTCGCTTGGATTGCACTGCACCAATTATATCTGTGGAGAAATGGAAGGACATGTTCAATGAAGGTAGAGGTGCCCCACAGGCATCCACAATGACTAGAATTGACATAGTAAAGCCCTATTAGGCTTTAAATCGGTTTAAGGGACACATGATTTGAAAACAGTTCCAGGCTTTTCCTGCTAACTTAAGTGGTGAGAAAGAATGACCCTGATGTTAGAGCCTGTCAAGTGGGGAATGATAGATGACAGAGATGGCTCAGTGGGAGAGACACTTGAGAACCAACTGGCTAGCACACATATACACATGCACAAAATCTAAGATGAAGTGCACCTGGCCAGAAAATTTTTTCTTCTGTTGGGGTAGAAAAAACCTTTATTATGATTATGAGTGTATACCTGGGCGTTCAACAGAACACCTACCTAGCATGCATGAGGCCCTGAGCTCCATCTTTAGTAACCACACCCCCCAAACAGTAGTGCATACACACATGGAAGCATTCAAAACAGAAAACACCGTCCCTGAACCTGAGGGTTGCATAGGTGGGAACTGGGTGATCTACATACAATAACAGTGACATTATAGGGAAAGACTGCTTTAATGCCTTTAATTTCCCTAGTACATATCAATGTCTCAAGTCAAGTTACTCTTATCTCAGTTTAAATGTTTATTCACAACTTTTCCAGTCTTCTATGGCAGAGTACAGTAGTCCCCTCATGTTCTGAAAATGTAAGCATTTCTTTAATATCTCATTAACTGTATTGACTTATTTTTCATGCTGCTACATGATAGGTATTTTAGTTTTAATAATACAAAAGAATATTTTATCCTGGTAGTGTATCACATGCCTTGTCATCACACCTGTTATCTCAGCACTTGGAAGGTACAGACAAGAGGTCATGTTTGGTACATACATGGTATTAAGAATAGCCGTGGGGCTATATGAGATGTTATAAATAACAAGAACAAACTCCAAACCCAAACAATGTCTTATATACCTCTTGTGGAGGTAAAAAAAAAAAATGCTTCTCACATATTAATTCAAAAGATGAATCAGATTATTTGTGGATGGAATGAATTTCTGATGCTACATTACCAGGTTCAGTGTTCTAAGAAAAACTGCCTTTCTTTTATCATAACATTTCGAAGAAGCCAGACCACCAGAAACAGATGAAAAAAGCAAAAATATTACTGTTGTCAACTCTGGTCTTTGTCAGATATACCTATGTGATTGTCTAAGACAGATAAATGCAGTATTTCCAGGCTTCTGTTAGTAAAAACTCCAGTTTGGTTTTTCTTGTTTGTTTTTAAGATTTATTTCATAGATACAAGTACACTGTAGCTATCTTTAGACATATTAGACAAGGGCATCATATCCCATTACAGATGGTTGTGAGCCACCATGTGGTTATTGGGAATTGAACTCAGGACCTCTGGAAGATCAGCCAGTGCTCTTAACTGCTGAGCCATCTCTCCAACCCTCAATATGTTTTCTTATTGAGTGGTCATACTGCTTGTTCCATATGGGAGAGAGTATCTCCAAATATTTACAAACTAGGAAGGTGTTCTTTATGGCACACATTACTCACCATAATCAACTATTTATTAATTTATACAAGATCTCACTCTGTAGTCCAGGCTACCTAGAAGTCACTACTAGTCCAGGCTGACCTCAGACTTGTGGTCTATTCTATTACATCAGCCCCTCAAGTGCTGGGATTACAGGCATGGGTCACTATCCTGTCCCTATAATCAACTCTTAAGTTTGATTTTCACTGCAAGCAAACTTGTTATTTGGAGTGAAAATAACTGTACAGAAATAGATGTGTATATATTAAATAGGGTTTTATCTTGACATTGTTCATCCTTAGAAAAATATCTGGGCTGAGGAGATGGCTCAGTTGTTGAAATGCTGGCTGGGCAAGCATGAGAAGCTGAATTTGGATCCCTAGCAGCCACATGAAAAGCAATGGCAGCTGTGCATGCTTGTAATCTCAGTGCTTGGGAGGAAAAAACATGCAGTTCCCTAGAGCTCACTGGCTAGGGTCATCAGCAAGTCCCAAGTTTAATGATAGAATACTATCTCAAAAAAAAAAAAAAAAAAAAAAAAAAGGTGGAGAGCAGCTGATACCCAGCATTGACATTTGGTCTCCACATGCATGCACACACATGTGCACATACCTGAAAGAAATCATGTACACATATAAAAATATCAACTAGGTCAACTTGAGAAACATCTCCCTTATGTACGAAAAATCAAACAGTAGCTGTGTAAAGTGGTACACATCTTTAATCCCAGCACTCAAGAGGCAAAGGCAGGAGGAGGATTTTTCTGTGTTTGAGTTATAGAACAGCCGGTGACACACAGAAAGACCCTGTCTTTAAAAAAATAAAAAAATAAAAAAAAAAAATCAAATGGTGGATCTGAGACTTAGACATGCTAGGAAATGAGGTTTGGGAAGGAGGCTGAGCAGTGTCAGATTCGCCCCCCTTTGTTCCAAGTCACTTCAAGGCACAGTGAACTGTAATTCTGCCTTTGACAAAACAATACAAAACAAAACAATCAATGTATGAGGCCCTCAGTAAAGATGGTGATATATTTTTATGAAACATGTCTTTTAGCTCTCAAAAGACTAAACTTTTGTCAGACCTTACAGCAAAATCAATAATACCCCTTGAGGTCAGTTAAGACTCTTTACTTTACTTACTATCCTCTTGTGAATTCAGTATGTTTAAATTTAACTTGTCTTTAAGAAAACTATGTAACCAACCTTACTATGCCTTGAATTTCCCATGCAACCAGCATTTACAATCTAAGCTAAAATGCAAAGCTTTAATCTTAAGTTATGTACTTTTCTATGCCCCTGGCCCAGATGATGTGTGTGTATGTGCATGGTGTGGTAATGATTTGTTGAAAACAGCCAACAGGTTGAAAGCAACCTTAAAACAAACACCTACCATAAATGCTGCAAACAGCATGTGGCTATAGATTGATAATGTCTGTCTGCTGTGTTAAGAGTTATGTAGAGTCAGATGCACTCAGTAAGATGCCTTCTTTCCTTGTAAAATTCTGTGAAAGATTTTTGTAAAGAATCCCTTGTTTCTTTCCCATACCATATTCCTGTGCTGTTTAATAAATACAGAACGAAGTCCTTTGTTAAGGACAAGGACAACTAGCAGGGCACAAAGTCAGACTCACACAACAGATTACAGATATGCCAAAGACTATTGATAGAAGACACATCGAGAGAAGTGGCAAATTCAAATTTGAGTGCACTCTTAGTGAAATGAACACAAGACAAAGTATCTTTGGTTTTACTCCTCCACAACATTAACACAGTTTAGTGTTGATGTTATCTTTAATGCATTAACCAGTGCAACTAAGCTACTAAGCTTACTAAGCTAAGCGACTAAGGCTAGAAATTAAAAAAACAAACAAACAAACAAACAACAACAAAACCCCAAAAAACCCTCTTCTGATGACTGGTGGGAATGGTGAACAGGGTACCTTTATGCTATCATGAGATATAAATGTTTGTTTTTGGAACAAGGTTCTGGATGTAGTCCAGGCTGACCTAGAACTTGGCCCAGAACTGAGTCTGGTTTTGAATATATGATCTTTCTGCCTCATCTTCCTAAGTGTTGGGATTACAAGCATGCACTAAAATGCCTGGCTAACTTTTTGTTTTTCTTTCCCGGTATTGTGACACCCACCTTTAATCCCAGCAGTTGAGGGGTAGAAGCAGGTGGATCTATCTGAGTTCAAAGTCACACTGAGGTGCAAAGATGACTTTCAGATGAGACCAACCTAGCATGTTAAGTTCTTTATTCTCCCAGTGGTATTTATTGCTGTGTACATACACAGAAACACACATGCTAACAAACTGACAGTGGACAAAGGACAATGAGGAGAAGGAAGCAAAGGGATCTGACAGGACCTGCTGTGATACCTTAATCTCCCCATGCCCACAGACATCCAGGCCCACTGCTAACCTTTAGTAGAGCTGGAAGCTGAAGCAGGCCGGGAGCATCTTTTTCGATGTCCATTTTCCACGCTCTCAGAAGCCATAGTTGGCTCCTCAGTTCGAGAGTTTCTTCGGCTCGGGGTTTTGGACTTCTCAACTATCTCTTTTGGCTCATTGCTGACAGAGAGAAGTACCAAGTTTCCAAGAAGGTTAAGGGCATAAAGACACATAAAAAGTGACTTTTGAAGAACAGTTTCATTCATAAAGTAAATTATTAGCAGCTATCCAGGGCCAGGGATACAGCTCAATCTAGCTAGTATGTACAAGGCCTGGGTATGATTCCCATCACTGAAAACAAAACAAAACAAAACAGAAACCCAAAACAAGGCACAGTCATTCTAGTTAGAAACAGAACAATGCTACTGAGAATTTAAAAGTGAGTCTAGCTTGTTACATTAGAAAAATAAAATAAGAAAGTACAATGCTGGTGGAATTGTGGGAAAACAGGTGAGAGGCATAAAGGACTGCAGCAGTGGCTCTAAACCCTCACTGGCTTTCATAAGGTAATAAATGTCCCCTTCAAACACTACTTTGTAAAATTTTAGCTATAGAATGTATTTAATAGATGTTTGAAAGTTTCTACTAGCCTGAAATTATACCTAAAATCTGTATGTGGTGGTGCATACCTTTACTTCCAACATTTTAAGGGCAGAGGCAGGCTAATGACTATGAGTTTGAGGCCAGCCTGGTCTACACAGTGAATTATAGTCCATCAAATGTTACACACAGAGACCCTGTCTCAAAAGAAGTTATTTGGGGGTGGCTAGGAAAATTTGAGCATATGTTGGTATTAGATAATAATAACATAGTAATTATCTAATAGGAATAGGAATATATTCACAATCCACTGCATATATACTAAATGCCCTAACGCCAACCCTGGAATTTTAGTAGAAAAAGGTATTGATTGATTTATTGATTTGATTGATTGATTGACAGGGTTCCTGCATGTAGTCCAAGCTGCCCTGGAACTCACAGAGATTCACTTGCCTCTGCTACCATCACCCAGCCAGTAGATTTAAAATTGGTAATACTGTTGTTATTAAAGACCCAGGGACAAGTTTATGACAGACATCATCATCATCGTCATAAGTATGGCACATACTTATGGCACATACATATGGCACATCTATATGCAGTCTTAAAAATTATTTTGTGAAAGATTACTTTATGACACACTATCCATAATAACTGAGTGAATGGGTATGACTACACATATTTGGAATAGTATTTCTCTGTATATTCTGTAAAGAAGACTACAAGATAAGTCACTCTGAAATTCTGATGTTTCTTTTCTCTCTTTTTCTTTTTTGGGATAAGGCCTCATGTAGTCTAGCTTCATGCTCACTGTATCGCAGAGGATAACCGTTTAGTTTAGTTCTCTGGCCTATACCTCCCAAGTGCTGGGATTACAGACATGTGCTACCATTCCTAGGCTTCATTCTGATATGAATCTGAAAATTACTTTAATAAACTTTTTACTATATTTATGGCTCAAAATGCTTATTAAGATCATTTTTAAAAATCGGATTAAATTTGCTTGCAAGGCATAGAACTGAAATGTAAATGGAACACAAGAAAACAAGTTAAAGCCCATTTCTTTTGGGAAGTGTTCCATGCCTCTCTCCCCCTGTGATCTGTCTCTTCTCTTGGGTTCACAGTCTAAATATATGACCTTCTAATATATATGCTTTGTTATATGGGGGTTTTAAAGATTTATGTATTTATTTTATGTGTGTGGGTGTTTTGCCTGTATGTATGTCTGTGCACATGCGCATGCAGTGCCAGAAAAGGACATTGGATCCTCTAGAACTTGAGTTACAGAGTCTAGATCCTCTAGAACTTGAGTCACTGTGTGGGTGCTGGGAATCCTTGGGTCCTCTGGAAGAAATGTCAGTGCCCTTGACTGCTGAACCTTCTCTCCATGTTCTATTGAATGTCTTGTGCCTTTCACGAGACTGTGAGCTCCTTAAGAGCACAAATCATGGTTTCATTACTATCACTACTTCACTGTTCATTCTTGCTGGAAGACCCTTTGCTAGTAACACTATGGTTGGGAATTGGGCCATAACTGTTCGTTTATTACCTTATCTTATCTGCCTCATATCAAACCACAAACCAGGAAAAGGCAGAGAGGCCAGAGTGAAGCTAGGGTGGAGTTACAAGTAAAGAGGTTCACATCACCTTTTAGAGATTCTAAGGCTACTTTTCTGTTTGAACTTAGTAAATAGTTAACTTTTCTGAAGACAGTTCCTAATGGTGGACCCTTTTTCTTATGACCAAATAAAGGAAGGAAGGAAGAAAGGAAGGAAGGAAGGAAGGAAGGAAGGAAGGAAGGAAGAAAGGAAGAAAGAAAGAAAGAAAGAAAGAAAGAAAGAAAGAAAGAAAGAAAGAAAGGAAGGAAGGAAGGAAGGAAAGAAAGAAAACCAGCCAGCCAGCCAGCCACAGCAATACAACAACTCTCATGTGTTTGGGTAGTCAGTGTTCAGGCAGCTCTGTGAACAGATACCTATGAAGTATATGTGATCTTGATAGACCCTTCTTCTAGATAAATAGTTGGCATATATTTAAGAAACTCAAATGAATTCAAGTATTAGCTCAATTCAAATAAAAACAGATGGGTGGGGCTGGAGAGATGGCTCAGCGGTTAAGAGCACCAACTGCTTGCTCTTCCAGAGGTCCTGGGTTCAATTCCCAGCAACCACATGGTGGCTCACAACCATCTTCTTGTATGCCCTCTTCTTGTATGTCTGAAGACAGCTACAGTGTACTCATATACATTAAATAAAATGAATCTTAAATAAACCAGATGGGTGGTTAATAGGAATAGTAATGACTTTGGAATTAGATAACATGGGTCGAGCTGGAGAACCTGTGCATTTATCAGCTACAATATTTAACTCCTTGATCTCTACACAAAATCCCCACTTGTCTGCTATAATACATAGGTCAAACGTGAGGGTTCTGGGGTCAGAAAGAGATGGGTTGGAGACTCAATTTCACCATGTGCTTGCATCTGTGACTACATCTAGAGAGCTCATAGCCCAGAGTACGGCAAGGAATAATATTCAAGAAATGTTAGCTGATATTAAGAGCTGATATGAAGGTTCAATGAGAAATGATTGTGAAGATACTTACAACTAAATTTCTATATAAATATGAGGCATTCATTGAAATGTTACTGCATGCCTTCACTACACAAAAGGGTGATTCTTGGGAGATAAAACTCCTTTCTAGAGCTAATGAGCTTAAAGCACAGATGTGCCTCATCTGTTTGGTTATATAGGGCAGTACAACTAACTAACAAAATATGGGCTTGGGTTTATACCCTACCTATATGGCTTTTTCCTTTTTCACCTTTGAGGATCAGACAACTATGTTCAGACGACACATCTGAGGAGCACTGGTAAAGAAGGTGACATTCATAAACACAACACTCACTTCCTCACTATGTTGAGTGCTGAATACATCATCCGTTTCCAAAGCAATCATAAAAGATAGAAATGTAGTCATCAAGTTTTATTAGGTGAAATGTTTCCTGGAGGAAGGACTCTCTATGTGAGCAGTGAAAATCAACTGGGGCCAGAGCACAGGAGAAGGACAAGGAGAGGAGACGTTTAAAGACTGAGCTGATGTCCTTCAAAGCAGCTTATGCCAGGGTCATGCAAAGTCTGCAGAAATGGTCATCTTACCTTTGTCCAGAGGCTATGGCAGCATTTGCCTCAAGTTCTGTAAAAAATACAAGGAGGAATGAGATGTGGAAGCTGTTGTTATGTGTGTCTACAGGGAGGACTAGGAATCTAGAGAACCCAGAATGCCATACTTATACTAACAATTCTCCATGTCCTGCAGAAGTCTCATCATGTCGGATGTGGAGACAAAGTTGGCACTGACCCAACTCGGTTTGTTGGGGGTGCTTACTTGGTTTATTTTTATTTATAGTTCACTGTGAAATAATCTTGTTTGGATCAACAGAACTAAATTCACATTGCCTGGCTCAGATTTTATCCAGTTAAAACTAGGTTAGTAAAAGAAGACTCTTCATGTAGAAGAGGTTGTTTTCATTTTTAAAATATCACCACCCTCCTGCACTTTCTTTTTAAAGGCAATTACCTTTAAACATAATAGAATGTCTATTAAAGTTTCATTTTCCCTCCTTAACATTTTCATTGAATTTTAGAAGGCCCTGCTTTGAGATACTGCCCAGACTAAATTATATTTATTTCTGAGCTACTTCATAGCCTTCTTCAACCACCAAGCAATGACCTAGAAACAACTGAAACAGTCTGTCTGGCAGGACTGCATCAGTGAGCATTCTCTGAGTTTATCAGATACTTCTTTTCAGCACCAGCAATAAAATGAAACTAAATAAAATAAAAACAACAAAAAACCTTCTACTTCTATTAATATACCTCTAGTTAGCTCTATCTTTTACAAAGGCCAAAGGACTTTCACTAATGTACTGGACAACCATGTCTCCTGCCTGTGCCCTCCCTGGCCCTGGGCCTGTTTTCCTACTTAAAAGAACCCAGTGCCTCAGGCTCAATAGCTAAATTGCCAGACAAAGAGCATGGTCATCTCTTAGAAGGCAGAGTTACTTGGCTTTATTTTTCTTAACCCCAAGTTTCTCTTTCTTTCCTTTCTTCCTTCCTTTCCTTCCTTTCTTCTTCTTCCTTCCTTTCTTAAGTGTATGGAGCTCATTCTGTAGCCCATGCTGTTCTAGAACTTACTATGCAGCCCAGGCTGAGCCCCAAACTCATGGCAATCCTCCTGCCTCAGGCTAAGTGTTAAGATTACAGGAAATGAGCTACCATACCGGTTGTATGAAATTTCTTATTATCCATGTGTTCATATGTAAATTATTTGTTTTCTCAGGACTCAGTGACTCATATGAAAGATATAGGTGATTATATTATCTGCTTTAGCATTAAGTTTAAATTGAAATAAAACACACAAGTTTTAGTATAGTGCCTAGTACTTAATAATAACTCAACATCAACCATTCCTATCTGTTGCATTGATGGTCACTTTGCACTTTTCATGTGAGGAGGCTGGACCTTCACTGCAAAATGCTCACAGAAGGGAATCTTTGCTTTTGTTCTTCTGCTTAGTTCCCAGAATCTCTTACATAACACTTGATGTAATGTCAGAAGAAACAGACACTAACTCCTTTTTGGGTGTTTACTTCCTTGCTGGGTCAGCTAGAGCATACAAATTCACCTAATATATACTCAATAATAAAAATGTGGATGAGCAGTCTAAGGTGCTAGATCAATAATAAAAAATAGTTCAAGTAAAAAGCAGTGCAAACCTTGAAGAGCTTCACCCCAGGCATCTCATTCTATATCACAAGCTTCCTGAACTCCCTATGTAGCCTCCTCTATGTGGCCTCATAGTAGTAATCCTCTTGCTTCAGCCTCCTGAGTGCTAGGATTATTGGCATGTACTACATCAGGCTAGTCTGCTCTTGTATTCTTAATTTTTAATTAATAAATTCTGTTTGAGCCGGGCAGTGGTGGTGCACGCCTTTAATCCCAGCACTTGGGAGGCAGAGGCAGGCGGATTTCTGAGTTCGAGGCCAGCCTGGTCTACAGAGTGAGTTCCAGGATAGCCAGGGCTACATAAAGAAACCCTGTCTTGAAAAACCAAAAAATAAAATAAAATAAAATAAAATAAAATAAAATAAAATTCTGTTTGTTTATTTTTAAGACAGTCTCTTTATAATGTAGTCATGACTGTTCTGGACCTTACTATTTGAGGAGGCTGGCCTCAAACTCAGATTTCTGCTTGCTCAAGTGCTGGGATAAAGGCATGTGCCACTAGACCTGGCTTACATGTATGCGCTTTTGAAAGAAGACAAGTTGATTTTGAGAACTTTTACATTAATTTATGTAAGTGAAAGGTTCTAAGGGTGTGTTTACACATGCACACATGTGAGATGTGCCATGTGCTTGAGTGTCCAAAGACCACAAGATTTGCAAGATCCCCTGGAGTTGGAGCTACAGGCACCTATGAACATCAGATGTGGGTGCTGGGAACTGATCTGGTCTTCTGAAAGAGCAGCAAGTGCTCTCACCTACTAAGCCATCAGCCCAGTACACATGGTCAATGATACTCTAACTTCCTCTGGGAACCAGTCATACTTTCTTTTTTGCACCTTCAACAGCCTTCTGTGAAAAAGAACCAAGTAAAACTATGAAAATGTCTATGATACTCATTGGCTCTGGCGTCTATTTTGCAGAGGCAGAAGTGTTCTTACTGCTATCAAGGTACTTGTGTGTTCAGAGCTGACCCAGCTAGCATCTCACAGCAGCTGTTGTAATTGAATTCTCCTTCCCAAAACACCACTCCTAGTGCTGTTTACTAGGACTATTTACAATATCTTGGTCATGGAGATGGCTAGGATGATTTACTGTAAGCAGAGGGGCTGAAATATGCGTCTACACCCACCATGATAATCCAACAAACTACATTTTGGGACATTCATGCTATATATCAGAACACAAGTTCTGCCATTCATTTTAAGCTGGCTTGGAAAACAAGTAGGTAAGACAGCTGGAGATACTTACTGGCCTGAGAACAGCACTGACTCCTTCAATGTAACCCATCCCACTCCAACAAGACATTCTAAACAGTACCTTACCTGGTCTGGCAACGGACCCCTGCAGTGCTGTGGCTGGAGATTCCTTTGGGACTAAAGTCTGTGAAGGGGCTAAGGCAAGAAACAAACAAATAGGTCTTTTACTTTTTTTTTTCTTCCCCTAACTAAACCAGAAATCATTAACCAAGCAACTAAGTAACTGCTGAAACACCATATTCTTAGAAGGCCATGCTTGCTGGCTTGAAGCTGATCTTCAATATGTACTTAACAAACCAACTACTAAACCAACTACCTTCAGCAGCAAGGATCTGCCCCAGGACCTGCTGACCTGCTCCTCCCTTTACACTAGAAAGAACCAGGAAGGAGATGGCCACAAGAACTGTAGCCAAAACTGCAGTTTCAGGTCCAATTTCAGGTTCTGACTTATTTCTTTCTGTGTGGTTTTCAGAAAGGGTCTTTCTCAGTTTCTTCAGCCTGGTCTTAAACTCTTGATCCTCTCACCCCAGTCTCCACAGTGCTGGGAGTACAAGCATGCACCACCACACTAGGCCTAATTTTTTCTAAAACAAAACAAAACAAAACAAAACACAAAAACAAAACACCACCTGAAAGCTATGTCTTAGTAAGCAAGCTAGCTACTTTTAAAACCACTCACCTCAACATTTAAAAATTAACCCCGGCAGAGGCTACACACACTCCTTGATTACCAGAACACACAATTCTGTACTTTTCTATAGCAACTAGCAAGAGTGATGAGTTTAAAACAGACAATAGATAAATCAATATAGTATTATATACTTTTCTAACAAATAGCTATAAAAATTTTCCATAGGCAACTCAGCCTATTATGGAAGGTAATATAAACACATACAGTACACTCTACTAAGATGTCATATGGAAAGAGACACATAAAATATAAAGTGCCATGGAAGTCCAAAGGAAAGGAATATTCTAGGCTGAAAATGTAAAGGAATTCTTCAGGTCGAAATGTCAGAATGAGTCTTTGAAAGACAGAACGATTTAGACCCTCGAGCTAGAACACACGAGACACTCTAGAACAGAACTTCATGGATTGTACAGTGAAGACTTAAGGCTTAAGTACACCAGGGCTATCAAGGGTATGTTTCCCATCTTAACATTACAGCTTAAAATTCTTGATAAACTACAACAGTAAGTTTTACCCTCTGATGGAATCTGAATTTTGTAGATTTCTCTCTCTGCTTAGTAACTTAAGTGCTAGTTCATCTCCCTAAAACTTATGTTTTTCTACTATCAATTGTGATCCAAATGAAAATATTTTCTAATTATTTCATCATTACTCTCTTAGTATCAGAGGAAAAAGTTCCCTAAAAGGAAATAGAAATGGAAATATCGAGCAGCAGAGAATCTATTTAAGCCATACCAGTTGCTTCTGGTTTACACAAGGTCTCATGTAGCTTAGCTTGGCCTCAAACTCAGTATGTAGCTGAGGATGGCCCTGCTCTCGGTCTTCTTCCCTCCTCTCCCACGTGCTGCATGTGTGCACCACCATGCCCAGCTTTCTTTTTAATTCTTACAGTCATCTATATCAACAAAATTCAAACTTGAAACACAGAGCCGTTCCCAGCAAAGCCCCCCCCCCCTCTCCTATAAGGACAATGAACTCTCTGCAGGCCTTCACCCCTTCCTGTATCTTTAACACTAAGGAAAATAAGCAGGAGAAAGAAGGGAGGGAACCTTTCGAGAGCTATGTCTGAGGCAGTATGCTGGCACTTGATATTCAAGTTCTCTCACTGAATCCTACATACCCTGGGTTGTAGAATTATAATCTCCACTTCACAGGTGAAGTACGAGAAACTCACCAGACTGTAACTGGCAACCAGTGGAGCTAAAATTTGAACTCTGATCATAACCTGAAGCTGGTATTCTTTCTGCTCCTCCTCCTAATTGGTAGGCACTCAAAGTATTTTAGCTGCATAAATAAAAGAGGCATTATTAGCTGGCTTAGATACTGCAGAGGCCTCCCAGCTATGACTAACTTGTCTCTATGACTAACTTGTCTCTAGGAACACGGAGCTTCTGCACCATTTGAGCCATACAGGAGAAAGGAGGTATAAAGAAACCTGTACTTCCAGTATTCACCACTGATCTAGTATACAGAAAATAACTTGAACTAGATGTCCACTAATGCAGTTTACTAAGAGGCCATGTCCAAAGGAAATAGGCAATAACACTTAAACCATATTACCATATTTTAGGTCCTATACTAAGCATGTCACATGCATTACATCACTGAAATCTTATGACTATTACTGTCTCCACATTACAAAGGAGGAAGTGAAACTTGCCCCAGCCCACTGAACTGACAAATACTGGTAGTTACCAACTCAAGCCTATCTGATTCTTCCTCACTCAGATCTTCCTTTGCTTATTAGGAAACCCTTGTTTTCTGGTAAGCTTTTCTGGAGCAGTCCAAACAGAAAGGCCCCTGAGTTAGCATACAGTGAGAACAAGGCAAGAAGAACAAGTAAGTCTTCATTATGGGAGGGGCATAGACAGGTCGCTGTTCACACTCAAGGGATGATGCCAGGCCAGAGACTTACAGAGTACAGGCTCGACAAATATTAGACATTTCTGAGCTGCAATCTTTTCACCCATTGGAAGGAGTAAGACTATATAAAGATGATGTGAAATAGTATGTATGAAAACGCTTTTAAAACTGAGAAACATATATACACATGAAAATGAAACATGAATCAGTTCAGAAGCCAGAAAAGAACCATGTTAATGAATATAAACTGAACATGCGATTTAAAAGCATATTTTTCAATGTACTTTCAGTAAGTAAATCTATAACTACTGTCATTTTTCTTCCTTTAAGTAGAAAAGGGCTTGTGCTTTCTCTCTTGTGGGACAGGTCAGCAAAAAACTGACATGAGGAGCTGATGCCAAGCTCAGGTACATACCTATGCTGGGTAGAAGCTCTGGATGGGATCCCACCTTCTCCTCCACTAGGCCACCTGCAAGTGGCTCAGATGTTACGCCACCATGATTGCCTTTTGTGGTTGGCGCTGTGGAGATGAGCTCAGAGGGTACCAATGTGGTTACTATTGAGCGTACACTGGTGGGAAGAGCACCGCCAGGTAAGATGGGTCCTGTTGAGGTGGAGCCTGGGCCCATGGGGCTAGAGGTCATTTTTAGTAGAGTGGGTGCTGAGGGTGTTGGGGTTTTGCTGTCCAGCTCTGTGGAGCACTGCTCTGTTCCCATTAGCCCAGGAGCTGTGGTCTCTGGCCCTGGGCCTTCAGTTTCCCCATCTGCACCATACTGTTCTTCCCCTTTTTCCAGAGAGCCTGTAACTTTCTTACAAGCCTTGGTCAGCAAAATCTGGCCAATTTTGTCCACTTTTCCTTTGCCCTTACTGGATGAGACTGGGCTTCGCCGATTGGCAGAGGAGCCTGGACTACTGGTCAAAAGGGGAGAGACTACTGTGGCTGGCTGCGAAGAAGGCAGAGTGCTCTGGTCTGCTGAGGTGCTCATCTGAGGACTAGCCTCATCTGGATTTAGTTCTTTTACTTGCTGGACAGAAGGATTAGGAGCGACGACTGGAGAGGATGTACAAGGAGGGGAAGGCAGCTGAACAGGAGTGGCTCGTGAGCTAAGGACCAATGGCCGACCTGTCTGTATATTTGGAGCAGGACTACTGGAAGGGACATTAGGTGTTACAGGAGCTGAAGAAAATTTTATGTTCTGAGGTATGTGTAAAGGTCCAACAACTGCGACAGAGGGAGGCATCAGGCCACTGTTGGTTGTCAATGGGGTTGCAGGAATTGTGCTTGGCTGTGATCCTTTCATAACCTGAATTATTGAAGATGAATTGATAAAGACAGGTGTAATGAACTGAGGCCGGGCATTAGATTGAGCAGCTGACTGTCCCTCAGAAACCATAACTTTGTTACCCACGTTGGGCATTGTGACAACTGTTGACATCAATGCAGACTGCAAATGAGTTGGCAGGGCTGCTGATGTGTTAGATGAAGTGGTTATGGGATTGGAAGTAACAAATACAGTTATTTGGTTGGCGGGTAAGGGAGTAGAAATGGAGGAAGAGCTGACAGGTCTTGACATTACTGGAGGGATGCTTGGTGCAACGTTAGAGCTGACCTCACTCAATTCTGGATGCGCAAGGGTTGAACACGGCTCATTACTGTGAGGTAAGTTTAAAGAATTAGAGGGTTCTTTAGAAGACGGATCCTGCAGTGTGGGAATGACAGATGCTTTTTTGAGGTCCTCTCCTGAAACTACTGGAGGTGTTACTTCCAGATCTGTAAGCCCAGGGGGTTTAATGGTCACATTAGGAGCTCCAGAGTTGTCAAGAAGTTGGCTTAAAGATGTTGGTGCTTCCCTCATGGCAGGAGACATCAAATTTTTGTTCTCGTCAACACTGGGGAGTTTGTTAGGATCCAAAGGTTGCCCATCCTTTTTGGATTGATCTTCAGGAACAACCATCTTAGCTTCTTGAGTAGGGACTACTTTCAGCTCAATGTTTACCTGCTCCTTCTTACCCTGGGAATTCTGGCAATCACTGTCCTGAGGAACAGTCAAGCTCTCTTTGTTATCCTCAAGAACAGTCCCCATTGCAGGCCCAGGCACAGTGGGGTTCTGGGGATTAAGCCCACTATTATTAGGGAAGCTTCCAGGTAAAGGGGGATTGGCAAGTGGAGTGGGACCAACCAACACATTTCTAGGCAACTCCATGTTCTGCAACAGGCTTGTGCTTGTTTGAGAAGCCAGAGTAAGTTTAGGGGCTTTTGAATTTTGCCTTCCAGGACTTGGGGTAGTTTTCCTACTGGACCCAGGACTAGACCTGCGACTGTTGCTTGGACTTGCCCGTTTTGTTGTTCCAGGATTGGACTGTTTTCCAGAATTCACCACCACAGAATCTAATTTATGAGCTTGTGGGGCAGCAAAGTTAGGAGGATTATTTATAGTAAGATTTGAAGGTGCTTGTCCAATGGCCTTCAGAGTTGTTGGATTTAAGCCCTGTTGATCAAAGCCCCTGTTTAAATTTGGCCTGGGAGGTAAAGGAATATTAATCTGTGGAGGGAAGAGTCCTGCTATGGAAGCATTGAGTCTTTCTGGAGATAGACTGATTTCTGAAGGTTCTGTGCTGGGAGGGCGGTTGTTGGGTGTCTGAGGATAATAGGGTCTGGGGCTGGCTCTGTTTGGTGTTTTAGGCCTAGATGTCTGAGTTGGAGCAGCCACATTTGGAAAGTGGTGGCCATGGGAACTAGGCAAGGAATTTACAGGAGGTTGCTGGGGAGTTGCACCTTGAGTTGCTGAAAGGGGAGATGGTCCAGGTTTGGGTCCTGTCATCATTAATTGATTCTGAGAAACTACTAAGTGCGAGGGCATGTTATTTGGGCCTCCTGAAACAGATGGTACTTCACTGCCACTAGCTTCAGAAAGTGAGGACATCTCTCCTAGTGGTGAGTTAGAAGAATTCTGTGGGTTCTCCTGGTATACCATTTTCCTTGAATTACTTCCCAAAGGAGTATTCACAGACATCGGCATTCTTTGTTTATCAGGTGATGGTGGCACAGAGGCAGGTCCTTGCAAACTAACCATGACAGGTACATTGCCACTCTGCTGCATGGGCATTCTTTGGGAGTCTGGGTTCAGAGGACCCCGTGGAGGATGGACATTTTGGGAGACTGGAAGCCTAATGGATTTAGGATCTTGCTGCATCATGAGCATCATCATCATTTGCTGCTGCTGCTGCTGTTGCTGCTGCTGCTGAGACTGTGGCTGACTAGGTGGTGGTGGCTGCTGCTGCTGCTGAGGCAGTTGTGGTTGTGGCTGCTGCTGTTGTGGCTGTGGTGGGGGTGCCACATGCTGCATGAGTTGAGGAGGCATCTGCTGCAGTGGCCTCTGTTCAACTGGTTGTGTAGGATAACCTAAAACAAGCCCCCCAAAATCAGGGAAGTTAGATTTTTCAGTGAGAAAACTTTGCTACCTTTAGAGTATAGCTAAGCAGTACTCATAGGTAGCAGACTGTGAACAAACAGCTCAGGCATGCTGCTCCCAGGACAGCCCCTCATTATTTGACACAAGCAAGGGAGGGGGGCAGACTGCTTAAGGAGGCAAAAAGCAAAGCATTAAGAACATGAAGCCCCTTGGTGTTTAGGTTGCAAATGAAGCATTACTGTATTAAGACTGCTATGCACTATAAATGGTTGGATTACCAGATGAACATGAAAAGAGAGAAACTATCAACAGTAAGTGGCTGGCTGCCCAGCATTTAGGTCTCATGTAGAAATAATCAGTAATTCACTGTGCATATAAAAAACACATTTAGAAATAGTTTTTTTTTTTTTTTTCTCGGAGCAGAGGACTTGTTTTTCTCAAGACTTGGTTTTGATGCAAACAGCCTTTTTATTCCTTCAGTAAAATTAAATATATAATTCTATGATTGAGTTCTTTTAAACGGGATTTCAATTAGTCTGGTCCATGGTCTCCATATATTATGCTGTATCCTTTGGGCTTGATCCTTTGGAGAAAACTGAATGTACTATACTGCTCCTAGGTGTGCAGTAGTGTAATAAACAGAGGAGCAATGGACTCATTATTATGGTGAAAATAAAATACTCAAGTTTTTATGCATATTCATCTCATGTACCTTCACATACAGAAGTTTTTGTTTGGAAAAGTATTTTCTATGAATTCACAGTTGAAGAATAAATAAACCAGAAGCACAGACCTCAGGAATAAAAAGTAATTTGGGGACAAGAACTCTGAGGACAATGCCTTCTAAATTTGCAAAAGGCATCACCATACATGCTTCCCTCTTTTGTCATGATTTATTTGAATTTCTGAAAAAAAAAAGTCTTATACAATCAGCATAAAGGAAGATCCAAATTAAGCCAAGTATAAAGTGGTTTAGTGTGGCAAAGTGGAAATACATCAGGGATGTGACTCCATAATTATATTTATTCAACTGTTGCATGAAAAATAATTTGGATATTTTGCAGAAAGTGTAAGAACACAAATAACTAGCTCTGGCAGCTGGAAGAAATTCTGGATCAAGATTTTTTCAGAGCAGCTACCCAAACGTTTTGGCCAGACTCTATGCTTAACAGAGCTACTGTCTTCTAGTCAAAGATTTCCATGGTATCAACGAGCAGAATCCAGTTCTGAAGTTGTTTTTGATTTTTTTTGTTTATCTTTGTTTTTTGGTGACAGGGTCCCAAGTAGCCCAGGTGGTCTTAAACTCATTAGGTAGCTGAGGATGAACTTGAACTGTTAACCCTGCTGCCTCCACCCTGCAAATGCTGGGAATACAGTTTTGAAGATTTTCTTTAAAATCCTTTTGTTTTGTTTTGTTTTGTTTTAGGCCCGAGTAACTTCTTGATACTGGCATTCCAATAGGTCAAACACAACAGGTTCTTATATACTTTGGGGTTCCGACATTAAGAAAAGTCTAATTTTTGAAAAAGTCCATTTGTGTCAGGGATCTAACACAGATGCCTTTCAGACCTTTATATGAGTTTATCAGACAGCACAGTAAATACAAAGACAGTAATAGAGATGACATGGCAGCCTCTCAAAAGCAAGAGCTAAAGGCTCAGCTGTTATAAAGGGTCCAGAAGCTGGAGGAATCAGTCCAAAGGGGCTTAGTGGTAAGAAGACAGATTGGGATAGGTGGTTGAGAGGGAAAGCCAGGTACACACAATAACTACATATATTAGTCAAGGATAGGAAGCCTTGATGCCTTTAGCGGCCAGGCAGATAGTAAAGAGAGAAGCAGACTGCATAAGACAGCAGTGTTTGCAGGGCAATCACCTATTTCTAAAGTCAATTAAACCCAGGGATTTATTTAGACACCACTAGCAATTCAAATCTGTTAAAGGCTAAAATGAGCCTCAGGTTCCCAGTTTGCAGAAAGGAGGCAATAAATGTTTGAACAAACTCTGGAATCCACGCAAGAGTCAGATATGCCTGAGGTAAGAGGATACCTCCCTTCCTGCTCACCGTGTCTTTTGAGCGTACTCACCAAAGACTAGAAACTACCTAGCTTCAAGAGTGCTACTGTGGCTCACTAGAGATGACTGTAGTGTGCTAAGCAATCTGTAATAACACCAAGTCTTGACATCATGACAGGTGTACTTTTAAAACACATAAATTTATAAATTAAAAGCAGATTAAAGGTTAGCTCTAAAAAATATCACTTTCATTAATATGCCAAAAAATAGGTGAAATTACTTAAGAGGAAGAAACAAAGCATTAATTCTTTATATCCACAGGAGAGGGCTTATGAAACTTTGACTCTCATTCTGGAATAAAGCTATAAGTCATTGTTTAGACCAAGAAAAAACAGGTGCAGAGAAATTATGGTATCTGGTCTTAGTTCCATAATACCTAGGTTGGAAAGAATTATAGACTTTTATAAACCCATGCTCTTTAACATTGAAAAGATAACATTTTATAATCAGAGAAGGGGCTTCAATACTATTGGTACTATTCATTTTAAGTTATTAAGCTGACAGTAGTCATATGAGTATTGCTTATGTTTTAAAGAGTCACAATAAACTTTTTTATTAAAAAAAAAAGTCATCTTGCTTTAAGTCCTAGCAGTGATTCTCTGCTTTGAGAAAGTCTCAGGAAGTAAGAACTGCAGACAAGCAGGATAGAGTGAGTAGATTTCTTTATTATCATACTTTATTCTCATGGTAACTAAAACTACAATGCTGACCAAAAAAGGCACTTTCCATTCAGTCTCATTGAGGACTTATGATGAAGAGAATTTAAGCAAATCTGCATGTGTGTACATTTACATGTACCTATGGACATTAGATCTGAAGTAATTTACTTAACCAATGCAGAACTTGCACAGTGTATTTCTGAAGCAGTCTAGTTAGTAGACAGAGAGCATTATTGTTTCACCGAAGAGAAAGAAGCCTGGTAAAGGTGTATATGCAATGCAAAGTATATAATTTTAGCTAATATATTACCTGGTGGCCGGTTTGAAAAGTCTGGTAGTTTAGGACCTGTGTTGTCCAAGCTGATTCCTTGTTCTCCAGGTAATGACTGTTGATCAACTTCCTCTAGACCAGTTGGACGATTATCTGGGGTGCTAAAATATAAGTAGCACAGACTGTATAAAGAACACAGGAACCTAGTGCAACCTCTTCCTACTTTAAACAAGGACAATGTGTTTACATATTGCTCTTATCATTATTTGTATCTTTCTAGTCTGTTCTCAATATTGACATGAGTAACCTGGCCATTTCATAAAACCTTAAAGTTCACTTTGTCTTAGCAAGTGTACTTACTCAGTGTTACCTTCTAATTCTTGATACTATGTTTCATACAATGAATGACCTTTGATGTTTATAGCCTGATCAGGATTGAGCTACCAGTACTCTGCAGTATTTTGTCCCATTACACTCTATATAGTTTTATAAACCACATAAATTCCTTTAAAAAACAGCATCACCAGCAGCAGCATAGGGCTGGAGAGATGGCTCAGAGGTTATAAGCTATGGTTGCTTTTCCAGAGGATCCAGGTTCAATTCCCAGCACTATCATGGCACCACCTGTCACTATAGTTCCAGAAGACTTGATGCTCTTTTCTAGCCTCTGGTAGCACCAGATACAGAAGCATGTGGTGCACAGACATATGCAGCCAAAATACCCAAACATATAAAAAATAAAATAAGAGAAACCACCCCCCCTCCCCCAGCATTTAACAGGTCCTAAGCACAACCAAATCACTATGCCAATTTGTTCTTTCTATAATTTCCCAATTATTTCAAATCATAAATATTTTGTGGTATCCCTCACTTAAAAAATTTTTATAGTTAAAACAATGAAAGAAATAAAATCCACCAAAATTTAGTTATCTGCTCTGGTTCTCCTATTGTTATGGATAAGAAAACAAAGACCCTAATAGACTAAGACAGGTTTCATGGTAAGATAATGATAGAACTGGAGGTAGGTTACCTTCCTCCTAAGCTTACTCTCTCTCTTTCCTAGGAGACCTGATGCTGTTGAAGGTCCTTTTAAAAGTGTGTTCAATCAATAATTCACCATAAGACTGGTAAAGACAACAAAAATACATACTAATGGAAAATGAATTAAGTGTAATTTTATTTCCAGCCTACTGAGGGGAATAATTACTACCATAAAAAAATGTTATTCAGACAGGTTAATAGGACTGGAGAGATAGCTTAGCAGTTAAGAGCACTGGTTGCTCTTTCAGAGGTCCTGAGTCCAATTCCCAGCAACCACATGGTGGCTCACAACCATCTATAATGGGACCTGATGTTCTCTTCTGGTGTGTCTGGAGACAGCTAAAGTGTGCTCATATGCAAAAAAAAAAAAAAAAAAAAAAAAAAAAAAAAAAAAAAAAAAAAACCCAGACAAGTTGATAAATCAGGAATTTAAGTGAGGTCTAGGTATAAGGAAAATAAGTCTGAATTCAGGAAAATATATGTTGTTAATATATAGTGACTGACTTTGGAAGTAGCAAGTTACTATGATGGGCTAAAACCAAAGAGCGCTGCAGGAAAGCTTGGTAAAGGCAGCTGTAACATTTAAGCTCATTTAGACAAACCTCCCTTGTTTGAGTTTTCTTTCTGTCTCTGGTTCCTCCCATCCCATCTTTTCCCCCTTCTCTCTAAGGTCTCCCTCGGTATCTTAAGCTAGGTTCCTGTCTCAGCTTCCTGAGTGTTGAGATAACAAGTGTGAGCCACCATGCTTGGCCTAGCAATTTATCTCAAACTGTTTTATATTCATCAGTCACTAGTCCCTGTTGATAAGGTCTCTGAACTCATTTTATGATTAAAGGCTAAAAATCTACTTCAAAAGCTCAGGAAACAGCCAAAAATCAGAAACATAACTTACTTTGTAGTTTTAGGATATGAAACATAATTGTTAATTACCCTTCCTGTTATGTCTTATGAAAGAGCTCCTCTGAGGAACTTTTACATAAGGGAAACTGATGGAAGCTCTTAGGGATGATAAGAGACTTTTAGAGAAAAAGCACACATGCAAAAACCTTTTCCCTATTTGCTAGATGCAGAGTATTTCCACAAGCAGTTTTGCTTCATCAAATACATTCCCCAAATTTCCCAATAGGCAGCATAACATTCAAGTCTGTGCTCTATAGGATGGCAGTGGGATACCACTGGCCACTTTTCAGGCTGAGGGAGTGGTGCACACTTTTAATCCCAGCATTTAAGAGACAGGGGCAGGCAGATCTCCTGTGAGTTTGAGGCCAGCCTGGTCTACAGAGTGAGTTCAAGGACAGTCAAGGCTACATAGTAAAACCCTCTCTCAGAACCAAAACACTAAAAACAAAACAAAACACCACCCCCCCCAAAACAAAACAAAACAAAAAAATTAATTAAAAAAAAATCTATCAACAAATGTCCACACACACAAAAAAGGGGTCATATTTGAGGTAAACTGACTATAACCTACTTTAGATCTTGGTGACAATTCTTCTTCTTCCGAGGCGGTTTCTTCTTCTTCGGTTTATTTGCATTGGTATTATTTTGTTTATTGTTTACACCAAAATGGCCTGCAGAAATGTCACTTTGCAGTAAGTTGACCAACAATGGGCTTGTTAATGTTACATCCTTATTGACTGGAAAGCCTGGATTTTGACCACAAGACATTTGACTTCCATTGGGTGCACCACCAAATGGTGCATTGAAAGACACTCCATGGCCTGAGAAGTGGCTTCCCGAAGCACTATTTCCCTGCATGCTCTGCACATGTGGAGGGACCATGCTGGTTTGTTGTATGTTAACATCAGGCATCATCTGAGACAAGTTGACATCATTATTTGCTGTAGTAGCAGGATCAGTATGTTGCTGGGCCATGTGTGGGCTGGGTCCTGGTGGCCGCAGAACCTGCCCCTGAATCCCCATAACCTGAGATGGACTGTTGTTCACAGGCCCTTGCTGAGGCAGCATCTGTCCTGACATCTGTCCTGTGAATTGCACCATGTTTCCTTGCATATTCGGAGTTGGTCCCCTCATTATTTGTGCTGGTCCCGGCATGACATTGGATTGGTTCTGAGAGTTAAATTGCGCCTTATTCCCCTGCATCTGATTGGTCATTATTTGCTCTATCATTGGGTTCTGCTGAAGCAAAACTTGCCCCTGAGGCCCCATCATCTGGTTATGTGGTGCCATCATTTGTGGGCCCTGCTGGGGAATCATCTGCTTGGGTGGGGTCATCCTTTGGGGTGAAGGTCCAAGATTTTGGTTTTGAGTGTTCACCATCATCTGGCCCTGTGGCATAAGCTGGGCCCTTGAAAGGATCATAGGATTTTGAGGGTTCAAAGTTCCTTGTTGCTGGGCCATCTGGCCCTGTGAGGGCACAATCTGTTGGTGCATGCCCATTAGCTGAGATGGTGGGCCCTGCTGGGGCTGGCCTTGCATGTTGCCCAGGGTCACCTGAGGCACCCCAGAGCTACCAGCCTGCTGGTTGTTTATGTTGCCATGAATTCCCATGAGGCTGGGTTGCATCATATTTGGTGGCCCGTGAGACACCTGCATTGGGTTTTGAGGAGGACCAGCTCCTTGACCACCTTAAGAAACAAAAATAAAGAATAAAAAATTATCATCATATTAAGATACTCAAATTACATTACTTAGAAAGGCACTCATCATCCATATACCAACATAAATGTCCATGTTTAACACACTGTCTGTGAGTATTTTAGACTCTGGAGGTAACTGCTTACATTTTCCATGATCATACACTAGGGAAAATATGACTTTACTCTTATATAGTAACTTAACGATAACATTAGAAAATTAAGTTTACTTTCAGATTAAATGAAGCATTATCAGCTTTATAACATAGCTTGTAACTACCTTACTGTGCATAAAACTTAAAAACCATCATGGGCTAGAAAATGAGCCTCATTATGAGTAAACAAGGGAAACAAAGAATATACCAGTATCCTCTAGAAAAAACTCAGGAACACAGAAGAGACATTTTAAAAATGCTTCTTTGAAGAGTAATTATGCCTTTTAAAGACTATGTGTGTGAAGTATAGATGCTGCACTTTAAAGAAGACAGTATACAGTATTTCCTAAGGACAGGGTACCTCTGCTAAAGTGACCTAGAAACAGGAGGATGCTAAAAGTTTAGTGTTCTTACTCTGAGACAGTCCCTACTGGACTATATGGGACTTGTTCTAAGTTCTCTTTGAACTAAAGGTACTTACTGTTGGTACTGTCTGGCCAGCTGTATTGTTTACTGTTGGATCCTTGGAACTGTCCTATAGCTACTAGCTTTATCTCCAATTCTTACTGTAATATTGGACACTGAACCCGCAGCCTTCCATATACTTAGCACAAAGTCTGTCAGAGTTACACTCACAATCTACCCCGCCCACTTAAACTGAGAAACCACCTGGCTTACTTTGTTGGTTCGGTTGTGACAGGACCTCACTATTAGCCGGCTGCTCTGAAAAAAGCATGCTCTACTGCCTTTAGCTGCACCACTATGTTTGGCTTTACATTTTCCTCAGCTGGGCATAGTGGCTGATGCCTGTAATCCTAGCACCTGGAAAGCTGAGGCAAGAGAACTGTCATAAATGCAAGGGCAGCCTTAACTACATAGTAAGAGCCTATCTCAAAACATCAAAAATAAAACAATGAACTTAAGGCCTCTTATATGCTGGGAAGGCACTCTACTTACATACCTTGAGTGCATGCAGTTAATTTTATCCTGCCATTTTTGGTGTATGTATGTACATGTGCATGGTATGTACATGTGTACGCACATTCGAATGTGTATGGTCTGTGCAGGTCTCTACTTGCCAATTCCTGGGATTACAGGTAGCTGCCACACTCACTCAGCTTATGTGGGTTCTTGGAATCCAAACTATGGTTCTCATGCCTCCACAGCAAGCTCTTTACCAATGGAACCATGTCCTAATTCTGATTTTTTTAAACTTTAAATAGGAGCTATAAAGTGGCAATCTAATGAAGTTACAGACCAGTCCATGCTCTAGCCTGAGAGAGAAGCATAAACTGTCCATTGGTTCCACTATCACACTGCTTCCTGAGTTTCAGGAAGGCTTTCTAAACCAGCCTCATAAAGTCAAACCTGAACTCCATAAACACTGCACATACAAGTATACAGTCACCCAAGCAACAATTATTTGAGTATCCAATAACAATTAGGTTTATCTAGTTATTGGTATTAAATCCAGTGCTGATTTAGTATCAATAAAAAAGTTCCCTTTAGAGGCAAGAGACAAAAACGTAAAAAACCAAATTTTTCAGGAAGTAATAAAAGTTAACAGAACACTAAGACAGAGTAACAGAATAGAAAATGCTAGACAAGAGGAGAGCTGCTTTAAATGGACCAAATGGAGAAATAAAAACCATAGGTACACATGGAAGTCTTCCTTTAAAAAATAAATAGCTGTGCCAGGGTGGAAGAATTGTACATTTTTAAAAAATTATTTTTATTTTATGTGTACAGGTGTTTTTGCCTGTATATGTCTGTATACAACTTATATGCTTGGTGCCTGTGGAATTCCCTGAAATTGGAATAAGTCACCATGTGGGTGTTGAGAAGCAAGCCTTGGTCCTCTGGAAGGGCACCCAGTGCTCAAAACTACTAAGCCATCTCTTCCACCCCAAGGATTATGAATTTTATGATTTTAAACTTTCTATAAAACACTAATACATATACTCAAGAAGGTAATTTTATATTAGCAGCTAGGAAAAATCAAATAGTCCTACTTTTCTCTCATCCTTCAAATGACAATATGAGCTTTTTATTTATTAAGATCCGCCCTCCACCCCCACCCTAAGACTGGGTCTCTCTTTGTAGCCCTGTCTGCCCTGGAACTCACTATGTTGGCCAGGCTGGTTTCGAACTCACAGAGATTCTCCCACCTTTGTCTCCTAAGTGCTGAGATTAAAGGCATATGCCACCATGTCCAGCCTCATTCTTTTCCTCTTTAATTTTTTTATTTTTATGTATGTGTATTTATGTGTGTGAATGAATGGCACACGTCTGTGTGTGCTCATGGATCCAGAGGAGGTGTCAGATCTCCAGAAGCCAGAATGACTGGCAGTCAGGAGCCACTGATATGGATGCTGAGAACTAAACATAGGTTCTCTGGAAGAGCAGAAAGCCTTTTAAAAACACTGAGCCAACTCTAGTCCCTTGTTTTTATTTCTTAAAAAATTAAATTTGTACTTATTTATTATTATTGTGTGTGTGTGATGTGGTGATGGTGGTAGTGTGTTTGTGTGTATGATGTATGTGTAGGCAAATATTACCATTGGCAAGGAAAGCAAGAACAAACACTTTAACCTGCTGAAACATCTTGTGGGCTCTAGATTTTTTTTTCCCCCATTCTCTAAGCAATTTACAATGAACGTTGGGAGTTCAGGAAAACTTAAGCTAACTTAGTGCAAATGACTTCAATGAGAAAGGGCAAAAAGATTAGTCACTTAGTTCCTAAGCAACCAGAAGAAACCCAGTAACATGAAATTTGGGCTTTAAAAACTGCTTCAAAGAATACTTATTATCAGCCAATATACTATGTTATTTCCTCTCCAAACTTGCTCATGTATACTACACTATTGGTACTGAATAAATTGGAAAAATGCCACACTGCATACTAGAATTTAGACATTCAGCATAAATGAAGCTAATATATATTATATAGAGATTTTAAGAGTTGAAGGTATTCAAACGTGCCATGTACCTACATACCTATGAGTTTATGGTTTCCTTTCCCAGAAATGCCTTTTACCTGAGCAAGCTCTAATCTAGGGGTCAGCAAGTCAGGTATGGTGGGTTTAGAAACAGGAAAGGATTGGGAGAACTATTTCCTCACTAAGCAGATTGAGCAGTTGTAATACAGACCAAATGATCTAAGCTATTTATTATTTGGCCCTTTATAGAAAGAAAAGAAAGCCTGTGTGTACGTGTGTGTATGTGTGTGTGGGTACGTGCGTCTGTGACAAAAGTTAGACACTTCTAACTGAAGTTTCATTTCCTTTCCAAAAGTGTTTCCTGATTCTTGAGAAATAACTTATTTTCCATATTTCAATCATCACCCCAAAGTGTATCTATGTGTTTGAAATTAAAGAGAAAGACCATGACTTGTTCATTTTTATACCTCTATTGTCTTTCAAGGTATTTACCACCTGATCAATACTCACTCAACACACATGGCTAAATAAAAGTAAACAAACCTGCATGCTGGACATTTTGATTTGCTTGCAGCTGAAGGGCTCCTGAATTCCCAGGGGTGGCTGCTGTGGTGGAAGGCACCTGACCTTGCATAAAGTTGGGATTGGCCTGTCCTGCTGAGAAGCCAGGTGGGAGGCGTTTAGGCATTCCTTAATAGAAAACAATGAGTAAGGCAGTTACCTAGCAAATTTATACTGTTGCTGAGATATGGAATGAATAAGGAAGGATGAGCTGCATGGAGTTTCCACTGGCTTAGCTCTTTCTGTCACACTGGTAGGATCTTTAATAATAAGGTTGGGAAAGATGGTTAAAAAAAACAACACAATCCCTTATATGAACACTGTCAAAATGAAAAGGAAATACTAAAAAATTTACACTTAGAACATGCCAAGGAAAAAATGGCAATCTGCTCCCTATATATGATCTGAGGACGTATCATAGCAAGGTTTGAGGGCTCACTTTTCTCTGTAGTACAATGGACTCCCAATATTTACATACTGTAACACAGGCACCAAAGGAGTATGCTAAATTCTCTTATACTCAAACAAATTGATATGAAATACTATAAAAGAAAGAGTAAGGTCCCAATTAAGGATAGATGGGTAATAACTTTTTTCCTTTGAGGGAAATGAATAACAATCTTTGCAGAAGTCTCCCTCCCTCCAGTGTTGAGCTTGTCTCTTTGGAAGAGACAAGAGTTCACAGGAGCTTCAAAGTGAGGCTGTATCAACTTAAGCCTTTCTCTCCTACGATCTGCTGTGACTCATGGCTATGGTACCAGAAACCATGCTCTGATATAATCTTACTCAAGTTTACATCCTTTTAGGAAGGCCTAATTCCAGAAAGCAAGTTTGCAATAAAGAGAATCTCAGATCCACTCATGTGTGTAGCACAGGTCTTGACGTGGCCAGATCACCTAGGTGAGGTATCAGCTGCTCTACAAAAGCAACGAGACCTAAAGCTCACTTCAAATTTATTAGGGCCACATTTTTAGTGCCCTCAAAAACTCTCTGTAGACAAATATGCATTTGTCCTTCCATTAGCAAGTCCCCATGTACATGCTTCCACTTAACTAAATCAGTAATTGTGTCTGAAGCAGCCATGTTCTTATATTTTCTAAATATCTTAGAAATAATATTAGAGCCTGTATTTCAGCAAAATCAATTATAAGAGAGTGAAAGAACTGATGGGCAACTTAACTTCACCAGGAACCATGGGAGCATGCCTTACTATGTTGCACTGAAGATGTGAGGGTTTTTCTGGGTAGGCAATGGGTGTCTTTTGGTGGGGATATGCTTATCGGTCGGATGGTAGTTTGACTGAACTCTCTATACCTCACTGAAAAGCTCCAAGCACAGTCATGTGCACGAGGTCATGATTAATAAGAATAAATAATAAACATGGAGATGAATAAGTTTTACTGGAATCGTTTTACCTCTCACACATTAAGCTCCATTGCTTTTTCTTCATACAAGAGGCACCTTACAAAATAAATAAATAAATCTCCTTTAGGTATAACTAGTGGAATTCCCTCTCTAAGGAGCAGGCATTGGCATTTATAAAACTATAAAAGTAATGATTTTTGAACTTAGTCCCCTTTAATACTTTAATCAAAGTTAAAAAACACCATGCTTACTATTTTACTAACTAGGATTTATCAAGATTGCTAAGTAGAAGGGCATTGTCCCCAATAAAACCTGTACTTAACCTTTCATTTCTGCTCAACTGTATAATCTTTATCCTTCAACAAATGAGAAGTTTAAATTATTAATAAAATACATGTTTGGTCTGGACATTTCAATTTACTAGTACAAAACTAAGTAAAAATAGTTTGAAACAAAATGAACATCTCTATTTTCAATTTTACCTGCATTTTTATCCAGAGAGCTAGCTTATATTTAACCAGTAAGATGTTACATAGTATATCAAGATAAAAATATATTACATTAACTAAGTTATATCAAGTGTCATCACCATTATCACAAAACAAAATGTTTACATCCTTATTTTACTCCCTCCATTAATACTAAAAACTGACATTCTACTCAAATCTATCTCCAGAAAATTTATCAACACAAATAGCTTCCGTGTTCCTCACCTCCTAGGCCTGGATGTAAACTCTGTGGCCCCTGGTTTGGTGGTTGCTGCTGCATCACCATGAAGTTAGGTGGCACATTTCCCTGTTGAACCATAGGATTTCGACCTGGAGAGCTGACAGGCTGCTGAAATCCCTGGGAAAGTGGGTTATTTTGAGGTGGCCTTGGTCCCATCTGCTGCTGAGTTTGGTTAACCGTTGGGGAAGATGCAGGGGATCCCTGCTGGAAGGAGGAGGGTGAGGAGGCAGGAGACTTGTTGGTGAGGTGGGGCTGTTGCAGGGGGGTTGGGACCCTGGAGGGCCCTCCCTGCAAGCTTTTCATCTGAGGAGCTGTGAACTGGCCTGGGTTGCTCATTTGAGGAAAGTTTGTATGGGCTTGTGAGGCTTGTTGGCTGCCAAAAGGATAAGGAGGGGGAGGGTGAGAAGGTGTCTGTACCGTGGCTAAGGAAGGTCTTGCCTGAAGTTGCGCCTGCATTGGGCTAGGCAAGGGAGCCTTCTTCCACCCTTGATTTGTAGTCATTGTGCCCAGAGATCCCTGGGCTGGTGGAGGCTGTAAGGCTCCAGAAGGCAGCTGGTTCCAGCCTGGAGGAACAGGCACCTGAGTTGGAGCAGTAAACTGTGGTCGAATCCCCTGTGGCTGTTGCTGCTGATGCTGTTGTAGAGGTCTTGTCTGCAACTGTTGCTGCTGCTGCTGTTGTTGTTGCTGTTGCTGCTGTTGCTGCTGCTGCTGCTGCTGCTGTTGCTGCTGCTGCTGCTGCTGCTGCTGCTGCTGCTGCTGCTGCTGCAGCTGGGGAAAATTAGCTGGGTTCATTTGTCTGTTCACAGGAACAGGCTGCATTGGGTGATGCGCTGGAGGTAAAGATCCTGAGGGATGACTCTGTTGCTGTATATGGAGTCCAGAGAGAAGTGGATCCATTGCATCTGTTTGAAGATAGTGAACAGTAATTAACCTACTGCAACCCAGATCTTAGCACACTAGCTTAGATCTGCTGATACCACTGATATTACCATATTCATGAGTATCTTCTAAGTACCAACAGTATAAAGAGGAATCCTGGGCTGAGAGATGGCTCAGTGGTTAAAAGCACTGACTGCTCTTCCAGAGATCCTGAGTTCAATTCCCATCAACCACATGGTGGCTCACAACCATCTGTAATGGGATCTGATGTCCTCTTCTGGTGTGTCTGAAGACAGTGACAGTGTACTCATATACATAAAATAAATAAATAAATCTTTAAAAAAATAAAGAGAAATCCTGCCTTAAAGACAGCTTAGGGTTCACTAATCAGGTGAGGAGCATCAAACATAAAATATACATTTCATTTCAAAAATTTCAAAATTTCAAAAATTTTATTCTGAGAAATTCCTGTTACAGGAAAAAAATGATAAAATAGCTGACTAGATTTGGGAAATGCTAGACTTGAATTTCAGACAAGTTTCTTCTTTACTGTAAGAAGCTTAGTGCTGTAACATGTTAACTTACAAAACATTTACCAAATTCATAGGACTTCAAAATTCTGTCAAGACGTATCTAACAGGACTAAGCATCCCAAGGTAGATGTGGTAGTTTGAATGGAAACGGCCCCCACAGCTTCATAGGTGTGACCTTGTTGGAAGAAGGGAGTTGTCACTAGGGCTGGGCTTTGAGGTTTCAGGTACTGAGGTCAGCCCCAGTGTCATTCTCTCTTCCTGTTGTCTGCTGATTCAGATCTAGAACTCTCAGCTACTTCTACAGCACCATGTTTGCCTGCACACCACCATGCTCTAAACCACAGACTGAACCTCTGAACCTGTAAGCCAGCCTGTTAAAATTTTCCTTTATAAGAGTTGCTGTAGTCACGGTGTCTCTTCAGAGCAGTAGAAACTCTAACTAGGACAGCATTGGGAATGTTGACGAATGGCTGATAAAATAACAAGAAATCCTGAGAAGAAATGATGACACTTAGTTGTGAGAATCATGGTAAATTTTGGAACTGAGCAGTTAGGAATTCAGCCTCAGTGGCTAAATCTCAATGCAATCTGTTAAGGAATTCCAGCTTCTTTAATTTCCAGTGATTGGAAGACACTACCTGACTGAGAAGCCGGGCGAGGAGTCCTGGGTTGCAGTTCTGGATTGGGGCCTGGTGCCATCATGGAAGATGACATGTTCCCGCCCTGGGGCATCATAACAGTGGCAGGACTTGTCATCCTTATTAGTCCTAGAAGAAAAAAAAAAAAAACCTGAAATAACACTCTGGAGTTGGCACATTTGTGTGTGCGTTTTGGGACAATATCTTACTCTAATGATCAGACTGGTCTGAAACTCACAGTAATTGCTTCAGGAAGGGCTGAGATTACAGGTGTGAGCTACCACATTCAGCTTATAATTTTTCATTTTAATGGCATACCTTAGAAACATTAAAAGATATAAAAATTTGTCTTTTAAGAACTATTTTTAGATTTAAATTATTTTCTGCTTATATATGTTTTGCCTGCATGTATATGTGTGTACACCACTTACAGGCCTGGTATTTGTGAAGACCAGAAGAGGTGCTGGATCTCCTAGAACTAGTTACAGATGGTTATGAGCCACTGTGTGGGTGCTAGACACTGAATCCTGATTACATGAAAAAGCAGGCATTCTCAACTGCTGAGCTACCTCTCCAACCCATCTGTACTTTAGGGCAGAGTTACACAGTCCAGGCTTACTTGTTACATAGCCCAGGCTGGCCTCAAACTCATAACACTCCTGCCTCATCCTTTCAAATACTAGGATTGCAGGTGTGCAAATACTCTAGTTTTTTTTAATATTAATATTATCACACAGTGTAGTATTTATCCTTTAAGAATACATTTCTTTAAATTCTTCACATTTTAAAAATCACTTTTAGTTGTCTTTTTCTTGAAAGACAACTTATTTGAGTCAGAGTCTTGTGTAGCTTAGGCTGTCATCAAACTTACTATATAGCTGAAAATGACCTTAAACTCTGGATCCTCCTGTCTTCCCTTCTCAACTGCTCAGATTATAAACATGCATCAGTAGGCTGAGTGTATGCAGTGTTTGAGACTGAAGCTATGCTTTGTACCTGGTAGGTAAACCCTGCCTCAGGGAGCACCACCCCAGCTTAGTCACTCTTTATAAAGAAATATACCGTGTTGCTCCTTAATTACAGCTTTTATTCACTTCTGTTCTTAATTTTTTTTTCTTTCACTTGAGATAGGGTCACATTATGTAGCCTTGGCTGGCCTAGAACTTGCTATATAGACCTGGCTAGCCTCAAGCTCATAGAGAGATTCACCTGCCTCTGCCTCCTGAATGCTGGGATTAAAGGCATGCACCACCATTTTTCTCAATTCTTAAGTCAAACACTTAGGTTGTTACTTTTTGGTTGATGTCCACCACTGATACTCCAGAGCTTTCCAATTCCAACTTTATAATGAACATATTTTACAAAATTGGATTGATATATAATATCTCCTCACTATCCCACACTAAATTTCTAAATACTTTTCAATTTCCATCATGATTATCTTTTCAAATCATAAGGCATTTATAATATACTTCTAAATTTTTGAAACTATGAGGCATTTTGGTTATGTATTATTTATTTTGTCACTCACTTAAGTGACAGAATGTATTTAAGTACATTCTGATTAGACAGAGAATCTATAGGACATTGTCCCATGGTATTTATTAAAACTTGCTTTTGAAAACATGGTCAACTCATACAAATATTTCATCTATGCTTGAAAACATTAAGAACTCTAGAATTAGGATTACATAGTTTCTATATATGTCTATTATAAGGCTTTTTGGGGATTGGGGAGGACAGATAATCTATATAGCCTTGACTGGCCTTGAATTCAGAGATCCACCTGCTTCCTAAGCACTGAAATTAAAAGTGTATGCCACCAGGCTTGGCTCATTATATGAAACTTATCATCATGTCATTCAAACTTTCTTTAATCCTTATTGATTTTTATGTTTGATTTATCAATTACTAACAGATGTTAAAATCTCCAAGATTTGGCATTTCCATGTAATTTTTATATATTCAGAGGCTAGGTTATTAAGCATATAAAATACTGCTACATTCTTTTTTTAAAATGATATTTCATAATTTAATTCATTCAAAAATAAGCTAAGGCATGTATCAAGGGATTTGAACTAACCTACTACAGTCAAAACTTATTTCAGCATATTACAAATAATTTCTTGGTTTCTGAGGCAGGCTGTTTTTTTGTTTTTGTTTGTTTTTTATAGATAGCAATAGTTTTCAAGTTTTACATGTTTCATCATAATATAATTTAAAATATAATCCTGAAAAAATTTATAACACTTCCCCACCCCAAAATAAAAAGATTGGAAAATGTAGGCACCAGTACAGGCACAGACAAACATGTATGTGTGCATGCTCACACTAACCACCACTACCACAATCACCACCATCACCACCATCACCACCATCACCACCACCACCACCACCACCATCATCACTGTCAACAGCAGGTTACAATTTTTTGTTAATTGATTTTGTCCAGGATTTTCTCAAATCACTTCTTTACAGTTCCCTAGAAAACCACAAACATCCTATCTAATGTTACACATTCTACATTTCCATATGACTTTTAATTCTGAAATCTGATTTTAAAGTAGTTGTAGGGCTTTTTTTTTTTTTTTTTTTTTTTTTTTTTTTTTTTACGTTTGTTGGGTTTTGAAGCAAGAGTAAACCTTTCTAATGGTTGTAGGATTGTACAGGTCTCTTTATATCAGATCAGGATTAACTCAATTTCTTAGATGTATTCAAGAAAAAAATGAAATTATAACATTGTAAATAAACACGGATCAGTATTAGATTGAAATTTAAATATCACATATTCTGTATTATTTATTTTTCATTAAAATAAATCCTGCCTGATAATGGTAGAGCACTCTTGTAATCCCATTACTCAAGAGAAGAGGCAGGGGTACCACTGCTATTTCAAGCCCAGTCATTCTGTAGGGATTTCAAGTTCATCCTTAGTTATATAGTGAGATCCTGTATCAAACCCCCTGAATACAACTCTGCACATAAAACATCATGTACAGTGCCATAGAATGGGCACACCCACAGTTACACATAATAAAAAGGAATAAAGAGTAATAAGAAATCATATTGAATCCCTTTTGATTATCTTCCCTGCTAATCTTTTAAAAACTATTTTGAGTCTCCTCTTTGTATTATTTCCCAAATTGAGATCCTCAGTTTTGTTTTGTTTTGTTTTGAGACAGGGTTTCTCTGTGCAGCCCTGGCTGTCCGGGAACTCACTCTGTAGACCAGGCTGGGCTTGAACTCAGAAATCCACCTGCCTCTGCCTCCCAAGTGCTGGGATTAAAGGCATGTGCCACCACTGCCTGGCTTTAGATCTTCAATTTTGTAAAAACTAATTTAGATTTAGATTATATTCTTTCTTATTTATTTATCTATTTTACACTGCAGATTTTATCCCCCCCCCCCCATTTAGCTATATCCTTGATAAATTTCTCCTGTTAAATAAAGTGATCTTCTTCATTTATATGGTTTTTATCTCTTATTGTTATTATCTGTGCTACTAGGAACTGAACGCTAGCCTTTGCATGTGCTAGAGAAGTGTTCTGGTACCAAGCTACATGTGTAACTCTTTTTACATTTTGAGACAACAGCCTAAATTGCTCCAGCAGGCCTTCAACTAGGTAAGCTTAAGATCCTCCAGGAAGAATTAAAGGCAAATACCACCACACCCAGAAAATATCCTTTTTTGTTTTTTTTTTTTTTTGAGACAGGGTCTCACTATGTATCCCTTGCTGTAGGGAACTTGCTTTGTAGACCAGGTTAACCTCAAACTAATAGAAACTCATGTGCCTCAGCCTCCCCAGTGCTAGGATTAAAGGCATGTACCACCACGCCTGGTTTTATCCTTTTAATTTTACCATTTGCTTTGTCTAATTAAAAAATATATATACTTCTTCTTAGTTACTATTTACCTAGCTAGCTTAATTTTGTTTTCAACTTTGAATTTTATGAGTCCTTATATTTTATACAGTTCTCCAAATAGTACAGAGCTAAATCTGAGATTATTTCTCTAAGTAATCACTCTATATTACTAGTGTTCACAAGTCATTTACTTTTATTGCCAATTACTGGTATATGTTGATTTATCATTTACTGGATGACTTATATTTACATTATTTTTCCCTATGCTATACTGTCTTATTTTTCCTAAACTCTACTAGATATTTTTTCATCACACCTTTCCTTTATACCATTCTATTACTTCCTTGAAGTTGTACATTCTATTATTTGTCAACAGGCAAACCTGACATAGAATGTAACTGTAATATCTGACTGTCATTATTACTAAGTCAGTCTTATGTAGGTTTACCTATATTTACCAATCACTAGTTCATCATTCCTTCTTAGACCTTATTTCTTTCATTTTAGTTCAACTTTTTTCTTCCTGAAATGTATCCTTGAGCAGTTCAAAGATCTGTCAGCAAAGACTTTTTTTTTTTGCCAAGGGACAAACTATATCAACCTCCAAAGGGATGTTCCACAAGATTCATGGCCACACCCTGTACATGTAGCTAGCAGTTCCTCTTGCCTTTTACTTGTGGTATGCAGGGCTTACTACCTTTAAGATAGGTTTGTCAATTCTACTCCCACTGGGCACCATATCAATAATAGCTTTGTTGGCCTCAAAAATGATCTTAGACCCTCAAGGCAGCTTTACCTAGGTCTTTTTGGTCTTTAGGTTGTGGGAGATGACTATGGCATAGTTCTCAGGGGTTCACACCAACTTGCCTCTGCCTCCAGGCATACCCCCAGAAAACACACAATAGTGACCTCAGTCATGGTGCCCACAGACAAAACATTGCTGATATTGAGCTGGACCTTTTTTTTTTTTTTTTTTTTTTTTTTTTGCTGCAGTGCACAAACTGTCCACTGTAGATTCTCTCTGCAGCAATGAATAGCTCCATCTGATTTTTTTTTTTTTTTTTTTTGGTTTTTTCGAGACAGGGTTTCTCTGTGTAGTCCTGCCTGTTCTGGACTCACTCTGTAGACCAGGCTGGCCTCGAACTCAGAAATCCACCTGCCTCTGCCTCCCAAGTTCCATTCTTAAATCAATTCCATTCTTAAATGGAACATGAAGGATCACATTCACAAAGGGAGTGCAGCAGACAAGGTAATGGATGTCCTTTATGGTACCCCTAATATAAAAGCCAAAACATGTAGGTGCAAGGTACAAAGATCCAGCACCTTTCTTCTGCCTTCTACCACAGGGCCCACGGTGGCAGGTCAGCTAGCAAGCACTGCTAGTAAATGCTCTTAAGTCTTTGAAAACTTCTTTTGATAGTACAACTAGGTTTAAAATTCTAGGCTCCTAATTATGTCCTTAGCATTTTGGCAATACTATTCTAAGGTTTTCTGACTTCCAATGTTCCAGCTGAGAAATGAGCTGAATCTGACAGTCTTTCCTTTGTAAACAATGGCTCTTTGGGGGTGGCTGGGTGTCTTTAGCCTCTGTTTTTCACACCTGTACTTTACAGTATCGTTTAGAGGTGAATGTATTCGTGATACTCAGCATTTCTGGGTGTCTGATATGGAGGAACTGTGTCATTTTGAACAGTCAGTTCTGGAGGGTGTTCAGGTATCTGTAACACTGTCCCTGCCCTCATCTTCTGGAGCTCTTTTAGACAGCATGGTAAACCTTCTGATTCCATCTTTCAAGTGTTTTCATATTTCCGCTATTTCTCTCTCCTGTATTCTGGGTGATTTCTTCCAATTCTCCTTCAAGTCCAGCTATTTCTAATTTGCTGAATAAGTTGTTCATCTGATGCCTTTAACACTGTCTTTATAAGTCCTGTGTCTCCTTCAAACATATTTATACTCTGTTAGCATCTTTTTTTCTTACACTTTTTGTAATTTTAAACATACCAATATTCTTAAAATCTAAAATTCCAAAACTGGAAGTTTAACTCTAAAATTCAGGAATTTAGTGCAAACTTGTTTATCATAGTAATTTGAACTGAAGGTGTGGAGCAGCCTGGGTTGAGAAAGTGCTCCTCCAGAGCATCAGTGAGTTTATCAGTCTAGAACCACTTAATGTTTAGTGGTAACTTAGCTGTTCCAGATCATTTTACTAACATGCAGTCAACATGCAAATGGTTAGAGAAGACAATCCCCAAGCCACCAGCCTCCAAAGGGAGCCCAGGCCAAGAAAGGCAGACATCCATGTATCTCCCTGTGTCAAACGTAACTAACAGTTTTAGAATCTACCCTCCCTGGAAAGTCTGGCTTCATGAGAAATGTCTAAATTCTAATTTCATTCTTCAGGTAGCTTTCTGAGCAACCAAGTCACTTGGTTCTTCAGATTCTCCATGAATTTGTTTTTTATGTTTTGTTCCTTCCTCCTTTTTCCCCTCTTTAAAGACTCGGTCTTGATATACAGCTCAGACTGGTCTTGACATAGTCCCTATATGGGATTACAAAGGCTTGTGCTTCAACACCAGCTGTTCATCATTGTTTAAATTTTCACATTTTATTTTGATTTTTCTCCAAGAAGTTCTTTTGCTTGCTTGATATCTTAGTTATACATTAAGACTTCTAGATGAAGACAACATGATAAACAGTCATCTGTTGAAACCAGATCTACTTCTGTGGAATCCCACCCCATTTTCAAAGATGGCAATTAGAAAGAACATTCATGAACCAGATTCGGCATTACACATGTGAAACCTCAACACGCAGAAGATTTTAAAAAGGCAGAAGGAAAGTAGCAAGTTCAAGGCTAGCCTGGTCTATATAGCAAGTTCCAGGATAGTGAGAGCTATACAGTGAGAACCTGACTAAAAACAAAACACAATAAACAAACATCAAACAAGGACATTCTTATGACATGCAGAACAGATCTTCTTGCACTACAACAAGCTGCTTGTTCCCAGAAAATTTCCAATATACATTGACTACATGCTCAGTTAGTAACATGCTAACATGCATTTCTGGTGCTATGTGGGCACCTGAACTAGATCTGTGGTTCCCACTGCAGGTAACATCCAGGAGATATCTAGAACATATTACTTTATCAGTTAATCTCAGCACTACTTTCTTCTCTTAGCATTGACAAAAGAACACAACTACATCTAAATTGATAGCTCAGAGATATCTAGAGCTATCTTTAGTTGGCACAATAGAAGAAGTGCACAGTGGTGCTACGAGCATCTGGTGAGTAAAGACTAAGGATGCTACTAAATGTACCTCAGTATACAAGACAGCTACTCACAGCAAGGAAAGTGTTGGCCCCAAATACCAACAGCCAAGAATGAAAACCTTTGATGGTATCCCCAAGTCTTGGTATTCTCTAAGGGGATGAAAAAGTGGACTATAAATGTAGATGTAGTAGCTTTCTATTGTCAGTGTTTCTATTATCAATGAGAAGAATGTAGTGCTAAGATTAACTGAAAAATTGAGATGTTCTAAATACATAATTCTAAAGTTACTTAATATTGTTTCAGGGGAAATGTAAGGTTTCTTTCTCTAGAAAGACTTCTCTAGTTTAACCTATTATTAAACTTCACTTGCAGCCATTAAGGCCCAAGAGACAAGTGAGAAAAGGAATCACAAAATACAGCTGGTGTAAAAAAAAATACCTGGAGGTTAAAATGTCACGGTAACTATAAGTCATCACTAACTGATTAATCCTGGTACTTTGTGTTATAAATGATCATAACCAGTAACCTCCATTAAATACCAATTTAACTCAATTTCAACCTAATGTTTCAAGTTTTTCTATGTGGTAATGAACTTACAGCACTGCAACACTGGCCAGATACTACAGGTTGAAATCAGTGTGCTTGCATCAGTGCCATAGGTATCTTAGCATTTCAGGACTTGATAGAATCTCTAACATTGTTTCTATGGTATAATTAAAGATGTTTATGGTCACCTATGACCAGAAAACATTAATGCCTGAGGGCAGGAGGTCAGATGAGAGTCCCTGACTTGCTTTTGTGGGAGCATTTCTTTACTAATGACATGTAAGGCAACTAGGGTCTTCAGCTAGGGCCAGCAATGGCAACAATACAACCTGTGACTTCTTATCAAACTGCTTTAACAGTTGCTCAGAGCTGTATGGGGAGACCAGGTCTATATGTAAGTTTCTAGGTTATATATTTTCCATTACTTATATAGAACTTCCTATCAGTCCAACAGCACTGACTGTGATGGATTCAGAAAACAGATCTTGAGGGCTGTGAATACAGATGTAGTTCCACATAAGACAGCTTGCCTATGCATATGTGAGGGAAGGAGGAAATGTTTGTTCTATGGAAGAACTCATCTACTGTCAAGCATACGCTCCAAAGACTGCAGGCCTTATCATCTCATGTTTAAAGATAAAGATGAAATATGTTTATTATATTTCAGGAAAATAAAAATATATACTACTTTTGCCTGAAATACAGTAAATACTTGAGGTAAACAGAAAATGCATTGGCAGTATAAAAAACCTAACTTGAACTTTATGACAAATTCTTTGTTTTTGGTTTTGTTATTTTGAGACAGGATCTCTCTACACGATCCTGGCTGTCCTGAAACTCACTATGTACACCAAGCTAGCCTTGAACTCACAGAGATCCCCTGCCTTTAACTCCCAAGTAGGATTAAAAGCATGCACTACTATACTTGGTTGTGTCAAGTTCTTGCTTACAGTTCAAAACAGCAGTTTATAAATGAAGTTCCTCTCCTTTCTGCATTTAAAAAAAAAAAGTATTTTATATGTATGGATGTTTTGTCTGTGTGTATACTTGTGTACCAAGTGTATGCCTGGTGCCTGTGGAGGTCAGAAGAGGGCACCAGATCTCCTGAAACTGGAAATAGATGGTTGTGAGCCACCATGTGGTTGCTGGGAAACAAACCCATTACCTCTACAAAAAAAAAAGTGCTCTTAACCACTGAGCCATCCCTCTACCCCCGCCCATCCCCCCTTGCTGTGTTCTCAAACAGTATGTGGTTGTCAGAGGTGGCGTGAGTGACTATGTACAGGTCTATGTTCCTACTCCCCAGCAGCTGTGCCTTTCTGTTTTATCTGAATAAAGACTCCATAAGCTTCTAAGTGCAGTAAAGCTACTAGTGCAGTAAAAAACAAAACAAAACAACAACAACAAAACCACCACCACCACAACAACAGACTAAGGATCTGAGCATCTGAGAGTGAGGACATCTGGAATCTAAGCCCACTTCTACCCGACCTGGGACAGACAGCTTCCTTTCTATGTAGTCCACACCTTCTCAGCTTTAAAAGTAGGAGCCAACTCAATTCTAATGTCTTATGAATCAGACAGTACTGAGTTTAATCTCTGAAGGAGAAATTTTGGAATTATTAGAAAAGGAAGTAACCCACTTGTACCTCTTTTAAACTCCCCCCTCCCACTTTGAGCATGCGAGCATTCTACCTTAACTCTTGAATGATGAGAGAGCACAGGTATGCCCACTACTTCCAGCCAAGTCACAAAATACATAAAAACACATTATTTCATATACATGAAGATTCCACATAAGACACAAGAACTCTGCTTACAGATCCTCAGACTCAGAGAAAGTACAAGGTGGAAAGCTACATTCTCTACTAGTTACAATAAACATTTTGAAGATGGACAATGTTTTACTTATTTCTATTTCGAACACTTAGCATAGGTCTTATCATATACAAGGTACTTAAGAAATGTTACTCCATGACTCAGTCAGTATTCATCAGGTTTTTAAGCCAAAGACTAAAGACCATAGCCTTATGCTTTGTCACTGTAACCTTTCTGAGAATAACTCATTTTTCTGAGTAAATAAGTGATTATGCTATATACCTCATCTACATGGCAAGACTCAACACCTTAAAAAAATCAAGCTCCTAAAAGGAAACTGATAAAATGTCACACAAAATGAGTAGGAGGTCTCACCTGGACCACTTGCCATGGGAAATCCGGCCTCCATCCTAACAGAATTTCCAGATGCCACAGGTCCATTCATTCTCACATCTTGGCTTCGGTTCTGACCCAACGCCAGGTTGATAGCACCTTCCCCTAAAAATGACAGTAAAGTTACAGAATGGAAACAGCCAGAGTATATAATGCAGTTTAGTTTAAAGACAGTTACAGAAGGATTACTTTGTCTGGTTTTAAAGAATTATACTAGGTTTACCACTACAAAAAAAGGATAGGTCAGTATTCTAAGCCCAACCTAATTCCTTATTACATAGTTCAGGCTATCTCTGAATTCAGGACTTTCCAGCCTCGCCCACCAGAATGCTGGAATTACAAGAAACTGAAATCCTAGCCTATACAAGCTTGTTCCAGCTTAGCAAGCACAAGGCGATCACAGTCAGTCCTCACAATCATTGATGAAGTTGCTTAGTGTCAGAGGGCTTCAAAGTCTCAACATTTATTTTCAAAACTGGCCCAGAAATTGTGTGTGGGCAGGGGCAGGATAGAAACAAGGGAGAGAACAGGAAGAAACTCAGAAACTCAAAATTCTTGATTTCCTTCTGGGAGTTTATAATTAGAAGATAAGAGATATGAAGTTTAATGTGAAAAAAAGGCAAGATAGTATGGACATTGAACTGCCTGGGTGTAGAGACACTGGAGTACTTGTGAGGAAATTACCATTTTCTTTCAATAACTGCACTATAAAAATGGTTTCCAGGTTGTGAATACAAGTCGGTTGGCAGAGTCCTTGCCTACCATGCAAAAGACACTGAGTTCTATGCCCAGCATTGCACAAACCTAGTTACAACATGTCTGTTATCGAAGCACTTCAGAGGTGGAGGGAAGATTAGAGGTTCAAGATTGTGCTCTGCTACCTAGGGTACTAGAGGCTGACGGCTACACAGAATCCTATCTCAAAAATAAACAAACAAAACCACAAAGAACAAAGAGATCCCTACAAGGCTTCTAGTAGAGATGTCATGTAATGGCAAGCAGAGAAGTCTCTGTTAGCTACCCCTGTGGCAAAAGAACACTGAAGCATGTTTTTAATGGGCCATGCTGGGGACTGAATCCTTGTACATGGTAAGTATGTGCTGGACTTGTTGCCTGTATTTGTTTTTAAGGTTTATTTTATGTGAGACATTTGCCTTCAAGTATGCATATGTATCACATGCATATAGTACCCAAAGAAGTCAGAGAGGGTGTTGGAATTATGGATGGTTGTGAGCCACTATGTGGGTGCTGGAAACCAAACCCAGGTCTTCTGCAAGAGTAGCAAGTATTCTTAACTGTGAGCCATCTTAAGATGGCTCATTTGAACTTCACTAATAGGTAAGATCACTAAAATTGTCTTATTAAACAGTTTCTAAGGAAACTTAAATCCTTTTTTAAAAAGATTCATTTACTTTATGTATATGAGTACACTGTTCCTGTCTTCAGACACACCAGAAAAGGGCATCGGATCCCATTACAGATGGTTGTGAGCCACCTTGTGGTTGCTGGGGATTGAACTCAGGACCTCTGGAAGAGCAGTCAGCTCTCCAGCCATGGAAATTTAAATCTTACTTGGCCTAATGGAAAACAGCTGCTGAGCCAGGCAAGGTGGCTCAGACCTTTAATCTCAGCACTCGGGAGGCAGAAGCTGGTGGATCTCTGTGAGTTCAAGGCCAGTCTGACTTATAAAGTAAATTCCAGGACAGCTAGGACTGTGACACAGAGAAACCCTGTCCCAAAAAAACAAAGAGGAGGAGGAGGAAGAAGAACAAAGAAAGAGCTGCTGAAACAAGTTAATCCACAATTTTGACTACTATAGTACCTTTCTTAGAAGACACCTAAATGTGTGGACAGTTAAAATGTCCACATTAAAATGAGCCCTTCATTTGAGAGTTGGAAGGATTATATGCCCCAACTCCTTTTGTATCTTAGGATTTTGGTTTACAGCCTGAAGGTAAAGCAGGAAACTAATAAGAAGGTACTTTGTCTGTCTGTCATGGAGCTTTCTGTGTAAAGTTTAATCAGGGGACTAACCGGCTGGTCATAGGGAACAACATCCTACCAATAAAGGAGTATCATCAGAAGCTGCCAGATACTGCTACTCAGTTTTTTAGGAACCAAGCGTGAAAGCCAAATAAAGTATGGGTTTTGGAGGGAAAACCAAAACCCATTTTCATTGGGAAAGAGCTAGCAATTTACTAAACTTGCTAAGAAATTTTGAGTGGAAGTTTTTTGGGGTTTTTTGTTCTTTTCCCTTTTTTGAGTAGGAGGTGTGTTTATTTACTTATTTAAAAAAAAAACAAAACAAAACAGGATCTTACTCTACAGTCTAGGCTGGCTTCAAATCTGTAGCAATCCTCCTGCTTCAGCCTCCTTAGTGCTGGGATTATAGGTATGAGCTACTTCACCTTGCTTCCCAAGCAGAAATAACATCAAGTGATGTCACTCCTTGTATAGAAGTCCCCCATTCCAGGAGACTAGGGAGATAGCTCAGTTATTAACATGATTGCTTGGGACCCAAATTTGATTCCTAGTACCCATTTTAAAAAGTCCTAGGACCCATTTTAAAAAGCCTGGCATGGCACCGTGGACCACACCTGTAATCCCGACACAGGGGAGGCAGAGAAAGGAGACTCACTGAAGCTCAGTGGCCAGCCAACCTGGCCTAATTGGCAAGTCCCAGGACTGAGTGAAAGACTTTGTCTAAAAACACAAGGCAGGGACGGTGAGATGGCTCAGAGTAAAGGCATTTGTTTCCAAGCCTAATGACTGGAATTTGATCTCTAGGACCTACATAGTGGACAAAGATAATTGGCTCCCATAGGTTATCTTCTGACCTCTACACACACACACATACACACACACACACAAATAAAATATATAAAAATTATTTTTAAAAAGAAATTGTGTATTTTTCCATAGTTGATATTTACATCAATTATAAATTTGATTCACATCAATCATAGAGTTTTCTTTCTTATTAACATCATGGGTTCATTTGAGTTCATAACAGCAACAGGCATATTTTATTTATAATTATCTGCCAGGTGCTAAAGCAAAGTAGTGCTATTATATCCTTCCTTGCTTTCATTCAACATGTTTACTAAAGAGACTAATAAGGACCAGGCAATTCAAAAATATAACAGTAAACAAAACCAGACATGATACCTTTCCTACTGGAGCTTACAGAACATGGAGAAATAAACAGTAATCAAATAACTTCTCTCAGTAAAGTGTGAGATAAACTATCTGAGAGAAAGGGATTTTTGTTAGAGCATAACAACAGACTTAGCCAGAGACTTAAGGCTGAAAAGATTAACCTGAAGAATGGGATGTTAAGAGCAGCACTCCATAGACAGGCAGTGACTGCAAAAGATCTATGATAGAAGGAAGAACTGTGTGATCAAAGAATCAAGTAAAAACTGAAGAGACTGCAAAACAGAGAGCTGGGGAAGGAAATTAACTAGCATAAGGCTATATGACAGAGTTAGACCTCAGACTATGCAAGCCCTGAGATCATGGTAGAGAATTTGGCCTATATTCTGTAAACAAGTAGCAAGCAACAGAAGGGCTTTAAGCTGGATGCTATATAGAAATATTAGAATAAGCATATTTTTACATTCAGAGGGTCATTCCAGTAACAAACAGTTACATAAGAACTGTTTGGGACTCCCTAATCTGCTAAATGAACAAAGGGAATATTACTCAATAAAGGAAAGCAATTAAAATTAAACATTCTTCAAAAGACAAATCAGTTCATTGCAGGGTACAAGTAAGATCAAAGTCTAAGACTGAAGGCCAAAAGAGCCAAAGGATTGAACATTCAGGCTACAGCAATACCCTCAATCCATTTTTATTCAAAGGTACTGCAACACGAAACACAGGATACACAGGTGCGTGAGATTCTCAAACATAAGAAAGAGCAGAGAGCTAGCTAAGGCAGCATCAGAAATTATACAGGGGGTGCTACTGTTATTGTATTTTGGTTCAAATGAGCACATGGCAAAGTAAAGGACCTTCAATCTGAACGGAGAGAATCCCCAGATCCCGAAGCTGCTGGTTGTTGCTCTGAGCCAGGATCCGTAGCCGCTCTGCTGCTTCCCGGGGGATGTTGAATGTGACTCGCACACTGTTCCACGGCTCCACTTTCTGTACCTTTAGCTTGCTGGATTCTTGGTCATGAAGGAAAGAGAATAACATTAATTTTGAAGGCATTTGAGAATGAGCAACTAAAAAACAAAACAAAAATCCCTATTTTAAATAAGAGCAGAGTCCACTGAAGCACAATTATAATGTACAAAAATTAATCAAAAATGGAACAAACACTTAAAACACAGACCTAAAACTCTTAGAAGAAAATATATGACAAGCTTCACCACCTTGGACTTGGCAGCAGTTTCTTGGATATGGCAACAAAAGACACTGTTTCTCTGTGTAGCCCTGGCTGTCCTGGAATTCATTCTGTAGACTAGGCTGGCCTCCAACTCACAGAGATTCCCCCTGACTCAGCCTCCTAAGTGCTAGGATTAAAGGTGTGTATCACTACTGCCCGTCCTCAAACACTGGACTTCTTAATGGTTTTGTGCATTAAAAAAACACTATCAAATGACTACATACCATATTATATAAGGGTGGCTATTATAAAAATAGAATATAGCAAATGTTGACAACGATACGAGGAAATTGGGGACCCCTGTGCACTAACTATGGGAGTACACAAATGGTACAACTACTAAGAAAACTCTATGGGGAGAGGTTATATAATGACAGCAGCCAGCAAGTGAGTATCTGGAAGATGGCCCACCGTTCTGCATGGTTGTGATGTATCACTCTAGGAGGCACAGCCCCAGAGACTTTGCCCAAGGATTACTTCTCACTGCCGGGATGCCTTTCCTGCCATTATTACATAGCCTAATGACTCCTGGGCATCAGTCCACTCTATTGGGTAAATTTCCTACAGATTTCACAACAAAGATGGAACTTTTATGAATTAATGCTGTTTAGATGAATTAATGACTTTGTAACATTCAAATAATTTTAGGAAAAAAGTTTAAGGAGATGGTTTTAGTGTTAAGAGTCAAGAATAGAATGTGCTCCCTCTTCATAAAACAGTAAGTAAAAGCTGCATGATAAGCTTCCATAAATTACACTAAGAAGAGAAATAGGCTTGGGACAGATTTGTGATCAAGAAAAAACATTCATTCTAGGTCAGGTCCAAGGATGAAACCACAGGTTTCACTATGTACTATGATAAAGCAAAGCTGTGTGAAACTGTTGCTTTGAACTTATAATGAGCTTACAGAATAAAACACAGCTTTGAACTTACTCTTGATATCCTTCTGTAACTCCCCTTTTGTCTAACATTTTATCTATGAGGTAATTTTATAAAGAACTTTTGTGTAAGAAGGTATAAAAAGCTGGAAAGAAGAAATAAAGTATGGCTTTTGGGGCTGTGCTCCATTCACCAAGAGTGTGTGTGTGTGTGTGTGTGTGTGTGTATGTGTGTATGTGTGTATACACACACATATATATGTATGTATGTGCATATATACATATGTAGGTAGGTACATAAGTATGCATGTGCACTTATGAAATAGATGAAACAGGTGGTTAGGGCCAGCCAAAATGTGTATGTGTTCATGCATGTGCACCTGACTTTTTTCTTCTTCCTTCCTTATGACACTGACCAAAGTTATCAGCTTCTGGCCCCCAAAACAGTATGAGCGAGGCCAGAGGTCATCAGCCTTCGGCCTTTGTTTCCCACCTCAGCACCTGACTGTCGGGGCTGGTCCTCAGCAATATAATACAGCACTTTTATTTCTAAGCATACAGCCCAAAGAATTGAAAACAGGACATGGAAGAGTATATCCACATTTACAGCAGCATTACTCATGACACCTTAAACACGGAAGTGATCCAAGTGTCCAGCAACAGATAAGCAATAAGTAAAATGTAGTTTATACATACATTCTGTGGAATATTTGGCCTGAAACAGGAAGGAAAGTCTATCATGTGCTACAGCATGGACAAACACGGAGAATATTATGCTAAATGAAATAAAGTGGTCATAAAGATACATGATTCTGCTTCTATGAAGTAGGTGAAAATAAAGAAAGGGGGCTATAGAGTTACAGAACTGGCTTGCTTTTCCAGGGGATTGAGGTTCAAACTGACCCAGAGAAAGACTAAGTGAGCTGTGCAGAAACTGACAGCTACCTAGTGAAACAAAGGTGTTCAAACAAGCTCTAAGTGTCAAGTCTACTGCTTTTCCATGACATCTGGAGACATGTCTCCATACACTGAAAAACTTTGGATCTTGGTTCCAAAGGACAGAGACACTAAAGTTTTTTCCAATCTGATGACTACTGGAAACTTATCTGTGTTCTGCACACACATCTAATGTCTTTATATTAGTTGTAATGTTAATGTAGTTGAAAATTATTTAATTACAATACAGTTATACTTTACTAGCAACTTTTAAAACAAGGCAAAGTGGCCTAAACCTATAATCCCAGCATCATGGGTGTAGGCAGGTAACTGTCAAAGCATACAGCAACAAGAAAGAAGCAGAAATTAAAGCAATTACCCATGTGTAACAAGTTGGGCACGTTCTTTAATATTGCATCCAGTTTCCATTTGAAGTCTTTATCATCTATATTTCCTTTGAAGGCTACAAAAATTGTGGAATCCTCCAAAATACTATCACTTTTTGTGTCATCATCTTCTAGTCCAGAGTCAAACTCCACCTCTGAGTCTCCCATTGTTGATGAACACAAGGAAGTATAGATGTCTTCAAAGTTTGGAAGGTCATCCAAAACCATGGTGTATTATTCCAGAAGTATATGCAAAGTGAATAATAAGAAAACCTTAAAAAAAAAAAAAAAAAGAGGATGCAGAGTATTAAAACTTAACCATTATATGTTCAATATATCATTTTTATTTAATATATCATCTATGCTTCCATAAGAGATGTAATTTATTTACTAAATAAAATTTCCTTTCATAATACTATTTGCTACTTTTTTTTTGTTAAGACCAGAATATTGGGAAAAATATACAGTGTCACAGGAAAATAAATGGACCCGAGTGTTAACAGTACACACCTGCAATCTCAGCAGGAAGATCACCAGTTGAGCCCACCCAGGGCTGCAGAGTCAAGCTCTTGTCTCAAAAACAGCACCCTGAAAATCCTTTATAAAATAACTTATACTTCCTCTCTAGCTACATTTAAAAATTTCTAATAACATTAAAAGTAAATAAGTAAAACTAATATAATAAAGATTTTTAAGGCTAAAAAGCTGCTGCTTAGCAGGAGAAAAACTGAGTCTTGAAACTGCCAAAAAACTGTAGGTATTTAGCAACCATTTCAAAGTAGGACAGAAAGAAAAATAACCTAATGATTTATGTCATGTTCTTAGTAAAACAAGAATAAGCCAAACCAAAATTAGTAGCTGGAAAGTCATAACACAGACTGATGAGATGGTTAAGTAGTAAGTGCTTCTAAGCCTGTGAACCTGAGACTGTCTCAAAAAAAAAAAGGGGGGGTGCTGGTGAGATGACTTAGCAGGGAACTGTGACCGCTCCAATTGATGATGAGTGTGATCTCTGAGATCCATATTGTGAAGGAGAGAATTAAACTGCAAGCTGTCATCTGACTTACACAAACACCAAGCCCATTCACACACACAGTAAATTAATAAATGTTTAAACATTTAAAAAAAAAGATGGGCTGGTGAGATGGCTCAGTGGTTAAGAGCACTGACTGGTCTTCCAGAGGTCATGAGTTCAAATCCCAGCAACCACATGGTGGCTCACAACCATCCATAATGAGATCTGATGCCCTCATATGGGTGTCTGAAGACAGCTACAGTGTACTTACATAAAATAAATAAATAAATTCTTTTAAAAAAAAAAAGACAAAAAAAATGTTAGGATAGGTGTTAATAAAATGGATTAAAACAAAACTATAAAAGATTTAATGAAACAAAGAGTTAGTTGATAAGATAACCAAATTAACCAAAATAAATAGACATGAATTAAGAAAACTAGGAGGCTGAAGACACAGCTCAGTGGATACAGAGCTCGTCTAACAGGCACAGAGCCCTGGATGTAATCCCCAGCATCACATAAACCAGGCACAGTGACACACACCTGTAATTCTAGCACATGAGAGGTGGGAGCAGGAGGGTTTCAGAAATCCAACATCATATCTGGCTAAAAGGGTTTAAGGCCAGTTGGGATACAAGAGGCTTGGCCTCAAAAAAGATAAGTATACATACATAATATACATAACATACGTTGCATACACAATACTTACATATACTAAAAAAGAGATATTAAAGCAGTGAAATTCAAAAAGGATCATTAAGTAATTTTTGAAAACTTCCAGTAAATTGTTAAAACTAGATGGAATCAGTATTTTTTTCTCAATACACAAATTACCAAAATTAAACCAAAAGGCTATAACCAAAAAAAAAAAAAAAAAAAAAAAAAAAAAAAAAAAAAAAAAAAAAAAGGCTAACATACAATGAGGGCTGGTGAGACAGGTTAGTATGTAAAGCACTTACTTGTAGCCAAGCCTCGTGACTCAAGTTTAATGTCTGGAAACTACGTGGAGGAAAAAGAGAGCCAGCCACCTCTGTATGTTGTTTGTTAACCTCTCTACCTCTTGGTAGCATAAGCGCATACAAGATATGCACATACAATAGAAATAAGTTATGGAGGCTGGAGAGATGGCTCAGCAATTATGAGAACATGCTGCTCTTACAGAGGATCCAATGGTTTTGAGTGGGTGCTAGGAAATGAACTTGGCTTCTCTGCAAGAATAGCAAGTACTACTCTTAACCCCTAAGCAACTCTCTAGTCCCACTTCACCCTCTGGTCGAACTGATTATAGTGCCTGAATTCTTTGTTGTGTGTTTGCTTGTTTTGATACAAGGTTTTTCTATGTAGCTCTGCTGTCCTGGAACTCATTATGTAGACTTTGCTGGCCTCGAACTCATCCTAGAGATCCACTTGCCTCTGCCTCTTGAGTTAAAGGTATATTCAAAATAAAAATATGTGCTATCATATCACTCCAGCTAGTGCCTGTAGCAAATGAAAAGCATAAAAACAAGCAAGGCAGAAGTCAAATCACTCCTACTTATAGATATTATCATATACTTGAAAGATACTAAGAACTTCACAAGGTAACTCTTAGAGTTAAATAGTAAATACTTTCAATAAAATATCAAGGATACAAAATTAACATAAAAAAAAAAAAAAACAGTAGCAGGGCTAGTAAAACGGCTCAGCAGTTCAGTGCTACTTTAGAGGACTGAAGCCTGGTCCCCATGTCAGGAGGCTTACAGCCTTGCCTACAACTCCAGCTAGAGGGGATCCCATACCCTCTCCTGAACTCCATGGGCACCCACAAACACACATGCAAATGAAAATAAATCTCTAGGTTCTCTATAGACTGATAACATGCTGGGAAATAAATCAGGAGAGATGGCTCTGGCTCAGACCCAGGTTCAATTCCTAAAAACTACATGGAGGTTCTCAATTGTAACCTCAGTTCCAGTATCACCCTTTTCTGGCCTCCTTGGGAACTTCACGAATGTGGTGTATAGACATACAAGAATGAAAAATATACACAGTACATATAAAACAAATTTAAAATAAAAGAAAAAACAAAAAGGTAGACTAAAAAAAAGAATCTCTTACATAAAGTTTCACTTACCAAAATGTCTTAATTTTTATCACTTAACCAGATCATCCTCTAAGTCCAAGCAAGGTGGCATCTTTAGGGTTTATATGTCAAAGTAGCAGCCAAATCAGAATTCTTTTAGAAAGGGATAAAATAAAGTGAGAGAGAGAGAGAACACAGTATTATAAAAAAAAATAAGATTAAAAATATGAACAATAAAGTCAATATGTAAACTCTAGAGATTGTTAAATCAGCTTTCACTAGAAGCCTTAAAACATGCCTTATCTTACATGTAGAATGTAGAAGCAAAACTCAGGAGCCCAAACTAGCTTCATGTAAGAACCACAGAACTAGGAATTCTGGCTTTCTAGCACTTTCCAGACTTTTATTCCTAACCCTGCCAAATTAAACAAGGAAACTGCCTATAGATATTTGAAGACAAATATTTTTGTTTTTACAAGTTTTAAAAGATTTAAAACTTGTGTTTTGCTTGTATGTATATATGTGTGCCACATGTGTGTCTGGTGCCTATAGAGGCCAGAAGAGGGTGTCAAATGCCTTGGAACTGGAGTTACAGATGGTTGTAAGCCACTGTATCAGTGCTGAAAGCCAACCCAGGTCCTCTGGAAGATCAGCCAGAGGTATTAACAGCTGAGTATCTGTCCAGCCCCACAGAATATTTTCTATTCACATTAAATACAAAACTCACATCTTCTAACATAATTTCAAATTTATTTTAAATCCACAAAGTATAAATGTTTTCCCTATTTTATTCACAATATCTTGTGGTTTGAATTAAAATTTTAGTTTAAATTCTAAAGCATTCTTTACAACAAACATACAAATTATACATGAAAAATTATTTTTTGGCATGCTCCAGAAAAAAATTACTTAATAAGACAGTATCAGACTATAACATCTTTAACTTTAGTGTTATAATTTTGTTATTGCCACATACCAATTAAAACCTTTGAAACATCTATTTAATGTGTGCATACATACATACATGTGTAACAGTGTGCAGATGTGAAAAGACAACTTGTAACAATCAGCTTTTCATTTCTACCATCCTGAGGATTGAATTTAGGTCTTCAGGTTTGGTGGCCAAGTGTCCCTACCCTCAGAAACTATATTATGAGCTCAATATTGATTTTTATAATCTTGAAACTTTAGATGGTTATATACTAGTAGCTAATAAGTAACCAAAAAAACCTCTATTGTTTTATTGCTTTTTTAATTAAAGAAAAAGGTACTTTTAAAGTTAGGCCATAAGGAAAAATCTTAGCCGGGCGGTGGTGGCACACGCCTTTAATCCCAGCACTTGGGAGGCAGAGGCAGGCGGATTTCTGAGTTCGAGGCCAGCCTGGTCTACAGAGTGAGTTCCAGGACAGCCAAGGCTACACAGAGAAACCCTGTCTCGGGGGGGGGGGGGGGGGGGGCGGAAGGAAAATCTTAAACAACAATAGAGTACTCAAATACTCTAGTAACAATGCACTTAAATGATTAACTCAAAATAAAACCAACAAACAATTCTATCTTACAGTAACAGCAAAACCTATGGATTCAGGTTAAGAAAAAAATGCAATATTTCTAGAAAACTATAAATTAATACAATTATAGGAACCCAATAATACAATAATACAGGCAAATTAATGAGAAAGAAAACTAATAGTCATAAAATATCTACATGAGGTATGGGGGAGGTAAATAAATAACTTAAATAGCTGACTCAAAGTTAGAAAAAAAAAAGTCATGAGAGTGAGCTAATGAGCTAAGGGAGCCAAATGAACACAACAGTAAACCAGAACTCAGTGAGAACACAGAAGAACAGACACTGATGGGGCACGCCTGCAATCAGCCCTGAGGCTATAATTCAAAACCCTTACTCAAAAAATTAAGAAAGGGTCAGACCCAGTGGTTCAGGCTGGTAATCTCAGCACTTGGAAGGAGGGAGCACTCAGGGCAAGAAAATCAGTAGTTCAAGGCCAGCCAGGAACAAAGAGAGTCTGAGGCCTGTACTGCATGAGACACTATTTCAAGTTAATAAAATAAAACAATACAAAAGTAAACAGGTAAGTTATTTTTAAAAAATATGAGGCAGGTTGTGACTCTTGACCTTGAATTCTCGGCAATCCTCCTGCCTCAGCTTCTCATGTGCTGTGATTACAGGTGCTATACTTCTATACTGGAAGAATATTTTAAAGTTATATAACTAGTTAACTTAAGACAGAAGGAAAACAACAAGGCAGGCAGTGGTGGTACATGTCTTTTGAGGCCAGCATGGTCTACAGATTGAGTTCTAGGAAAGCCAGAACTACATACCAAACCATTTCAAAAAACCAACCATTTACCACTCCTACCTCAAGGAGAAAAAAGGGAACAACAAACAATAGGCCAGAGCAACACAAAACAGAAACAAAAAAGGATAGGTGACTCTGACTATTTTGGCCAAGATTGTGTTCATCATAACATAAATTTTTGTTTTGTTTTGAGACAGGGCTTCTCTGTGTAGCTCTGGCTGCCCTGGAATTCACTCTGTAGACCAGGTTGGCCTTGAACTCCAAGATCCACTTGCCTTGGCCTACAATGATTTAAAGGCACATGCTACTGCCAAGCTACAATATAAATGTTTTGGTATTCTTATGTTGAGAGCACAGCAGGAAGGTCTTGAGTCCAAAGATCTCCAGAGAGACCAGAGATGTTATGCATACAGGATTGTCTTTCCAATGGGAAAGACCCAAAACCTGTTTTTCCATCCAGAAACCTGGGAACTGGAAGTGATTAAGCTGCTGGTGAGTGTTATCTGTTGGGCCAGACCACAGCAAGCTCCAATATAAACTCTGGAACAAAGGCAGTTAGTAAACTAAATGATTCTTACAGCAAGGGGGTTCCCCAAACTACCACAACCAGGATGGAGATACTCAGTAGTCTGAATGACCCTTACATTATCTGTATAGTTAGAGGGTCCTCCAAGCTCCTGCAACCAGGACCTGAGGTGGCTTATAGCACAAATGACCTTTACACTGTCTATATGACGGAGACCAGGCCAGACACTTCTTTAGGCCATTTTAAGCTTGTACAGGTAGCCTATCTCTAGAACTCATCTTCTTGGAAAAAATGACATGTACTCTGAGTTGAGTTTCAATGTAATTGTTCCTTGTGCACCAAGGATTGTATTACAACAGGAGAGCTATTCTAAATTATACTCTGTTTAAATTTGTTGGGAACACACCACACAGCATCAGACTCCCAGAAGTCTTGATCCAGGTTAATGAACCAATTTTTCATTCTCACCTCTTCACAATTCATTTCCCTGCCATGACCACCTGGAGGGTCCCCTTCATTCCCAAGCACCATATACAAACTTAATGAAAAACAAAACACTTCTTTAAAGAATACAGAAGTCTAATGGCCTGAAGTTGTTCTAGAGCACAGACACATATATAAAAACCTTTCAGTGCTTTTTAAAATTGTATTTATGATTTTGTTTATATGTGGGCATACTCATGCCACAGCACCCACATGGACATCAGAGGACAACTTCAGAGTCACTTCTCTCCTTCTACTTTTATGTGGATTCCAGTGACTAAATGCAGGTAATGTGACTTGGTAGCAACCCCTTTACTGAATGAGCAATCTTGCCAGTCCCTTAATGCATGTAGTGAAGTAAATATAAATACTCAAAGCCAACACAATCTGTAGGCTGAAAGCTACAGATCTGTTTTTAAATACTGTGTGCTCTTACACCAATGTGTGAAATTCTAAATCAAATTTTAAATAGCCTTGGCAGTACTTTAAAGGAGGTTTGTTACTGGGATTCAAAGTAAACTCCATATCAGAAAACTGAGGGGAAATATTATGTGATTATCTCCATTATATTAATACTCCTGTCTCCATTACTAGGTATTGAATCTAGAGTTTTAAACATGCATTTTATTTGGGAGTGAGGGGACACTATTAGGATGGCAGTTAACTGATTTATTTAGAGACTGGGTCTCACTCATATGTACACCACAGCCTGACCTCAAATGAAAGATCTGCCTGCCTCTGCCTCCTGAGTACTGGGGGTATATGCCACCATGACATCTTGGGCTGTGCTAGCAATGTGTAACTCAGGCTAACCTTCAAGTCTTGATCCTGTTGCCTTAGCCTCCAGCATAACTGGATTATATGCCTACCTCATCTGGCTGACTTAATCACTCATTCTTGATAATTTTCTAAAATGGAAAGAATATACAATGTTTTCTTTTTTCTAAATACTTTATTCCATTCTTGTTTGTTTATATTAGTGTTTTGCCTGCATGTATGTTTGTGCAGGATGTGTATGCAGTGCCTGTATAATCCAGAATAAGGCATCAAATCCCGTGAAACTCGAGTTACAGATAGTTGTGTGCTGCCTACAATTGTAAGCTGCCATGTGGATGCTGGAATCGTACCACAGTCCTACAGAAGAGTAACCAGTGCTCTTAACCACTGAGCCATCTCTCCAGGCCCATACAATGCCTTCTTAACATGACAGAAGGGCTAACATATAACTGAGTGGCAGAGTACTTGCATTTATGAAGCACATCACACACACAGAAACCAACAAATACAAATCAGCACTCTGCTTCATAGGAGGAGAATAGGGATCTATCAGTGAACACAGATGTATTGAAAAAAAAATCAGTAAAATAAAACGAGAAATAAAAGTAAAAAAAAAATCAGAAAGACTATAAAACTAAAGGATTGCATTATAGTTGCTGGTATTCTAATGCTAATATCTTCCCCCACCCCACCCCCCAAAAAAACTGTTTGCAGGAGAAGTCTGCATGTAGATTCTGGGAACCTGCCCCCACCCCCATTGGTTCTGATTGGTAAATAAAGATGTCAACAGCCAATAGCTGAAAAGGACAGAGAAGTGGGATTTTAGGATTCCCGGGCTTGGAACTGGGAGCAGAAAGGAGGAGGAGGAGGATCAGCCATGTTGGGTGAGTGTGGAGAAGAGATGTCATGCCTGAGAAGAGTACAGGACAGAGAGGCATGGCCTCCATATGAAGGAGCCAGGAGAGCACAGCCCAGAAGGCTGCCCAGCTGGGTCCAGGGAAGCCAAGAATTAGTAAGTAGTAACTTGGAATTATCGGCGGGAGGTAGATCCTATCAGCAGTGGAGGTTAGGCAGTGGCACAGATTGTGCTGTTTAAGGCATATTAAAATGAAAAGGTTGTGTGTGTCTTTCATTGGGGGGTGGGGGGACGTAAACCATTGAGGCTGGTGGCAAACCCGCCACTGAGACTAATTTAAAAAATTATTACTACACTGTATTCTTGAAGGTCACAAAAGACAAATGAGAAAATTTAGCAAAGCAGCACAATGCAAAATTAATATACAGAAAAAATAGCATTTGCTACCCATATAATCATCAACAGGTGGGGAAAGATCTCACTTTTTAATAGTGACAAAAAAGTTAAAGTCTTTAAGAAGTGACAAAAAAGAAAGGTCAAGATATAAAAAAAAAAACCTTAAAATACTTATTAAGGGAGCTGGAGAAAGAGCTCATTGGTGCGATCACTTGTTGTTCCTGTAGAAGACGCAGGTTCGATTCCAAGCATTCACAAGGTGGCTTGCAGCCATCCGTGAGTCTAGTTCCAGGAGATCTGAGGCCTTCTTCTGACTTCTTAGGGTACCAGACACACCCATGGTGCACATACATACATACATGCAGGCAAAATATGTGTATACATAAAATTTTTTAAAATACTTAATGAAGGACAAAAAATTTTTAAAGACATGGATAAAATGACACCCTCACAGGTAAAGGTTCCTATGTGTCAATTTGCCCTAATTTATAATTTAATGACAACCTAACTCTAAAGTTTGTAGGAAAATTCTGAAAAACCAGATTACAGAAAGGGATTAATCCCTATCAGATTAAAACATGTTATACAGCACTGAGGAGTTGGCTCAGTGGGTGAGAGTGGTTGCTGGGGAACCTGAGGTTTGGAATCCAGTTCCTGAGCAGCCATAGAGAAAGCTGGGCATGGCCATGTGTGCACCTGTAACTCTAGCACTGTGGGGTGGAGACAGGAGGATCACTGTGGTTTGTTGGTTACTAGTCTAGTTCCAGGTTCTAAGAGACCTTTTCTCAAGTGAATAAGGTGAAGAGTGACAGAGCAGGACAGCCAAAGTCCTCTCTGTCCTCTATGAGAAACTGGTTCTCTGTTCAGCCTTACACACACAGACAACACACACATGTAATACATATAAATTAACATTGACCCACAGTATATTCTCAGTAGTTAAAACTACTATAAAAACTTTCATACGTGGATGGGAGACTAATAGAATTTTGAAATTTTAATATCTCATAAAGGTGAAGAAAAATGACTTTCCTTATAAGATACTGGAACAAGGTAGCTAACTATTTAGAAGATAATAAAATTGACTCATTTCTCTCACTATCCAATAAGGAAACTCCAAAAAGACTAAAAACTTCACATATAATAAGTGAAACTCTACATTTTAACATTATAGAAACACAAAAAAATATTTATAGCTTTCAAGAGGGAAAAGTTTTTCTAATGACTCAAAATCTACAAATACAAATAGCTGGGTGTGATAGCACATCTTTAATCCCAGCACTCAGGAGGCAAAGGCAGTGGGTCACAGTGAACGCAAGGCCAGCACGGTCTACTTAGGATGTTCAAGGCCAGCAAGGCTACATTTGTGAGACCCTATCTCCAATAATAATGATGAACACACACACACACACACACACACACACACACACACACACACACACACACTGAGCAAGGTCTTGCATTCAAACTCCAACAGTACAACAAAAGAAAAACCAAATGAAGGGGGTGGGTTGGGGAGGTATGTATAGGCATGTAAACTATATGTACATGTTTTTATATATAAAATAAAAATTCAATAATTTGAACAATTACTGTGTCTAAAAATGAGTACAGGCTGTAATCAAAAATTCAAGAATTTTTTATTTCAATGTAAAGACAAGTTTAGCAGCTCACTGAGCTAGAGTTTGTACTCTGTCTACATAATGATGAAGCTTATTATTAGTGACAATCAATAGATCAGGTAACAAACTACAGCAAGAGATACTAGACCTCAGATCTATAAGACAGCTTGCTATTGGGAATTCTAAAGGGTCAAATAAATAATTTAATTTGGAGGTTTTATCTATGTTTCAATTCCCTTCTAAAACAACAGACAACTGAGAAATTCACCTCTTTATCTAGACTTGGTTCCTCTTATGGAACTAATAAACATTTTCATCCATATTTTATATATTCAACACAAATGATGACTCAAATGCTTTGTTGTAAATGGCTTTTTGAGACAGGGTCATCCTGTATAGTACAGGCCGGCCCTGAACTCAGTATGTACAAGGTTCATGATCCTGCCTCAGTCAAATACTGGGATTACAGGCTGATTTGGACATGGCCAAATGCTCTTCCATCAAACAGATCATTCGTTAACTTACATGCCAATTGCAGCTTGCCAAAGGTAAATATTTTGTTGTATACTGAGCTCAAAATAACTTTTTAAAAGTAAGGTTTAGTCAGTGAGACTTACAGGCTCTTGCTGCCAAACCTGATGAGGTGAGTTCAATTTCCCTGAACCTCAGATGGTGGAAGGAGAGTACCAACTCCCCCTCTAACCTCTATACACACACCATGCATGACACTCACACATCCACATACATACACCCATAAGTGTTTTAAAAAATTTAAGGGACATTTATGAACTCAGGTATAGTTCCTAGTTTAGTGTTTGCCTAACACATATGAAGGACTAGGTTCAATTCCCAGTACTGACAAAAAAATTAAAAGTTTATTTCTAATTCAATTCTTTTAGTTGAAACTAAGTCTTTCAAAAAAAAAATCAAACTTTTATTTTCATTCTACATAATTGACAGACCTGTTAAGAACTCTCTGACCACTCTCAGAGAAGGTAGTCAATAGGACCCCTCTCCATTCCTCCCAGGACCTAGACAAAAGGGGAAAAGAAAAGAGGAAGGAGAGAAACATCAGACAAAAAGACTACATAAACCCAGCAAATAGAATCTAAGTAAATATTGATGACTGGCCAAATTCCATTTATCATTATTTCTGTTAATTTACTCTAGAAAGAGCTGTAAAAGAAAAGTCTCTTATATAGTTTCTTAGAACCATGGTTTTTAGCAAATAAAACTTTATTATTAGAAAGAATGTTCAAGGTATTTTAGCTGTATAACGCTTGCTTATATATGTAAATTCATTTTATATGTCATGATCTTCATGGTTTGTATACTTTTCTTAATGAATATTATACTCCAATTAACATATTTAAAACACAGACAAACTGAAGATAGCCTGGACCACATAATGTGTTCTAGGCTACCCTGTGAACTACACTGAGACCCTGTCTCAAAGGAGAGAAAAAGAGGAAGGGCACAGAAGGGAAAGGGAGAGAAGTGTAGAGGAAGGAAGAAGGAGAGAGAGAAAGGCAGTATGTATTTGTCCAGAAGGGATTCCCTGAAAGATTTTCATGATGGATCAGCTCACAGGTTAGCTCATTTGTCTCAGCTTGCCCATACACTTTGTATCACTGTTCATATGTTTTAACCTATAAATATGTTGATAACATCATACATTTTAATTTAGTATTTACTTTATACTCTGAAAAAATTATTTTATAAATGACAACTGCAAAAACTAAGAAACAAATACATAGAAACACAGATATCCCAAGTTCACAATTATTCCCTATTACAGCTACTTTACCATCCAAACATGGAAATGAAATTAAGCCTAGAGCCCATGCAAACATTTCCTAACCTTTGTATTCATTTTTCAAATAATAAGATCAGCTGGTGTACATATTCAGAAAATACAGCTTTATTTACTGTTTATTTATTTAGACAAAATCTAGCTGTGTAGTCCAGGCTAGCCTAAACTCTTAATCTCCCTGCCTCAGCCTTCTAAGTGCTGGAGCTACAAGTGTGTCCCACCTCATCTGACTGTGGCTAGCACCAGTTACACTAGCACACACTGTGAAATGGAGAGAGAGCTAGGCTATACATGCAGGGTGTGTGTGTGTGTGTGTGTGTGTGTGTGTGTGTGTCTGCGCGCGCGTGCGCACATGCCCTGACTTCTCACTGTGGCCTCTTCTCATCAAATTGCATGCGTTGGAGCAGAACACAATTCATGTGAACCAAAGACTCCTTAAAGTTATATAATGAGAGGGCAGAGCCATAGTTAAACAGATTTCTCAGGTTCCTTTTAGGTTTTAAAACATTCAAGGACTATAAACAAAACATTTATTCTTTTCCAGTGCAAATGGGTAGGGAACTGTGATAACTAACCTTTATCAAAAAAGTATCTCACAGTTTGAAATAAAACTGTACAAATATACATTTAGGAATTTATAGAAGGAAAAACTCTACTTCTAAAAACATACATAAACACCAAGGCAGTGGTGGCACATGCCTTTAATCCCAGCACTCAGGAGGCAGAGGTAGGTGCATATCTGAGTTCGAGGCCAGCCTGGTCTATAGCGTGAGTTCCAGGAGAGCCAAAGCTATACAGATAAACAATATGTAAGATTGTTTATAATGGAAAAGAATCAGAAATATTCATTGAGTATCACATAAATAGAATATGCCGTTAATAAAATTTAATTAGATATTATTTTAAGATTTAGAAAGAAATGTATGATATCCCAAAAGGGGGGAAAAAAAGTCATAACTAGTGGTGGTGCCAATATGCAGCCCACACCTCGGAAGAAGGAGGGAAAAAGGCTTGCAAGACTTTTTCTTCAAAAAAAAAAAAAAAGTTGTAGAACAATGCATAAAATAACTTCTTAAGAGAAAATATGTCAGTATATACAGTACAGAGAAAACAAAGGAGAATCACATTACACTACTCAACTCATAATACATTTGGAGCTGGGAACTAGAGAAAAGGAGATGCTGACTTTCATGGTCTATACAACAGGTGTTCAGTTTGTTGCAATAAACTACTGCTATGGGAGTTTAAAAGAAGAATCCTTTAAGTATAATTTGTAAAACAAAAGAAATAAGAAAAATGATAAGCATGATAAAATAGCTACTTAAAACTGATCAAGTATTGTTACATAAAAGGTAGCCAAATAAAACTCTCAAGACTAAAGAATAAAAACAAATTCTAGATGCTTTTAGGTAGGCACATAAAGACCTTTTATGAATTAAAAATGTACTTGTATGGGGCACCCTATAAAGGGTATTATAGTTCAGTTGGCAGAGCACCTACCTCATATGCATGAGGTTCTGAGTTGATCCCCAGCACCACATAGACCAGATGTACTGAGTGGCTCATGACTATAATCCAGTACTTGGGAGGATCCAATGTTTGAGGTCATTCCAGCTATATAATGAATCTGAGGTGAGCCTGGGTTGCATGAGATCCTGCCTCAAAAATGTTTTGTTTTTTTTTTTTATTTCTACTTCACAAATGAAAGTTCTTAACTTTAAGTAGGCGCACTCGCATGCGTGTGTGTTTTAAAGCAGATATTGGGTTAGGGAAATGGGTCAGTTGTTGGGTGCTTGCTATTTTTCCAGCAGACTAAAGTCTGGTTCCCAATACCCATGTCAGGCAACTCATAGCCTCCTATAACTCCAGCTCCAGGGATCTACTGCCCTCTTCTGGTGTCTGCAGACAGTCACACACTTTAAAAAGGCAGACATAAACTATCACAAAATCCTGCGAAAGAACTATCTCCCATTATATTATCATGTGCTTGTGTGTAACCTCTCACCTCAGCCTTGCTTTTAGCTATCTCTTGACACTGAAGTTTATCCTTAATAACCATCCACCAGTTTTGGTTATACTGAATACAACTTTATGTCAAGTCATACAGAGCAAACAGCCAACTAAGATGAGAAGTGAACGAGGCAGATGAACTAATTAGCATGGTCTCTTCTCTCAGACACACATTTCTAAGAAACCACAAAAGAAAAAATGCAACTTTACAGTAGAAAGACCTGGCAATCATCACCTTAGTCCTTTGATCATTTAAAAAATAACAATGTGGCAAACAAGTTATCATCAGGGTCAAGCACTGCAGGACCAAGTATTAAGTAGTATGACATTTCCTTAAAAATATGGATTATAAGCTGGAGAGATGGCTGGACAATTAAGAATACTTGCTCTTAATAGGACTTGGATTCAGTTCCCAGAACCTACATGGTGGCTCACAACCATCTGTAACTTCAGTTTCAGGGGATTCCATACCCAGTTCTGGCCTCCATGAGTAGCTAGCACACATACATACATGTAGGCAAACACTCATACTCATAAAATAAAAATACATTTTTTAAAATATGAAGAATTTGAAAGACATAAGCAATGAGGAAGTTATGAGAGAACAGAGAAATTTTTCTCCCTTGAGACAAAGTCTTTCAAGCCCTGGATACTCACTATACTTGAACTCAAATATCCACCTGCCTCTGCCTCCTCCTTCCAAGTGCCAGGACTAAAAGAGCATGCCACTATGCCTGGCTGGGAAATTCTTAAAGGTGAATTAAGCTCATTTAATTTTACTACAGAAGATAAGAGTCTCATCAAAGCAAGGAGAAAACTTTGAATGATATGCTACCCTTATATTGTAGCAAATAAATCTAATAAATTGTCCTTTAACAATGGAGGGCCAAAATTTAAGCCTAGTAGCCTGACATGTATTTTAACGTTGTTGGAATATGTCATAGAAGAATATGTTGATCAAAGCTGTATCAGTCTAATTGAAAAATAATAAGAGCTGAAAAACTAACTGAACTCTCTGGAAGATTCAAAAATACCTTTAAAGAAAGCTAGAAATCTGACCTGCCATGGAGAACCATTTCTCTGTAATCCCTTAAGCATCATTATACAAACCCAAAAACATATTATGATCTAATCAAGACTCTGAAGACACTAAACTTTGTGTCTGTTACTGCACTATCTGCTTAGATTTGTGTTTGTACCACAAATATTTGTTCATAAAATTGATGACATACACCACATTATTTTAGATAAAACCCATTTTAAAAAAATGTCAACACATTACAACTGCCCTTCTTCTCAAGGTCCAAACGCTCACTTATTGGTATAGGATTTCCTCAGCACACTGCTTCTCTGCCTATGTTAAGTTGTAATGCCTTTTTCAGCCTGACACACTGGATAACAGTGCTGAGCTTGGGCTTGTTAGGAGGCTATTTCTTTCCATAAAGTTAAATTTCATGAGCTTCCTGTTGACTTTACATATGTAGCTTTACTTTGGGGCTACACCTCATTTGGTACAGTTATTGATGGTATTTCCTTTAGTCACTTTTCAGGAAACTTCCCTCAATGAATATAAAGGAAAATAATTTTCCTGATTGTCAGGGAATTGAATGTCCATGTTTACAAGATCTTCCAAAATCTTTTTGGTGTGGACTCTGATGTTTTGATCATTACTCTTTCCAGTGTTGCTCTGGCTTTATTAGTAAGAGCTCAATTTATTTAGGCATTGGATTTATACATATAATATATAATGTGTGCATTAAAAGAAAGATTCAAACTGGGCATGATGACCCCTGCCCTTAATCCTAGCACTCAGGAGTCAGAGACAGGCAGATCTCTGTGAATTCCAGACCAGCCTGGTCTACAAAGTGAGTTCAGGACAGCCAGGGCTGTTAAGCGGGAAAAAAAAACCTGTCTCAAAAAAACAAAACAACAAAAACAAAAATGAACAACAACAAAAAACCCAAACTACCACCATCAACAACAAAAACCCAAAAACAGTATAAGTAACTTTAAAATTTTATTTATTATAATTTTGGGCACACATGTACACATACAGAGGCCAGAGAATAACTTTTTTTTTTCCTTTTTATTTAATCTTTTTTTACAGTCCAGATTTTATTCCCCTCCCAGTTCATCCTCTGACTGTTCCATATCCCATACCGCCTTCCCCCATCTTGAACAGGATGTCCCCACTCTCCCACACCCCACCCCACCAGTCCCTGGGGCCTCCAGTCTCTTGAGGGTTGGGTGCATCTTCTCTGAGTCCAAACCTGGCAGTCCTCTGCTGTATATATGTTGGGGGCTTCATATCAGCTGGTGTATACTGCCTGGTTGGTGGCCCAGTGTCTGAGAGATCTTAGGGGTCCAGGTTAGTTGAGACTGCTGGTCCTCCTACAGGGTCACCCTCCTCCTCAGCTTCTTCCAGCTTTTTCCTAATTCAACCACAGGGGTCAGCAGCTTCTGACCTGGTTGGGTGTAAATATCTGCATAGGACTCTTTTAGCTGCTTGTTGGATCTTTCAGTGGGCAGTCATGATAGGCTTCATTTTGTGAGCACACCATAGCCTCAGTAATAGCTTCAGGCCTTGGGGGTCTCGCCTTGAACTGGATGCAATTTGGGCCTCACTGGATTTCCTTTTCCTCAGGCTCCTCTCCGTTTTTGTCCATACAGTTCCTTCAGACAGGAACAATTATGGGTCGTTGTTTTTGATTGTAAGATGGCAACTCCATCCCTCACTAATGCCCTATCTTTCTACTGGAGGTGGGCTCTACAAGTGCCCTCTCCCCACCCACTATAGGGCATTTCATCTAAGGTCCCTTTGAGTCCTGAGAGTCTCTCACCCCCTAGGTCTCTGGTACATTCTAGAGGGTCTCCCCACCTCCTACCTCCCGAGGTTGCCTGCTTCCATTCTTTCTGCTGGCCCTCAGGACTTCAGTCCAGTTCCCCCCACCCAATACCTGATCACATTCCCCTCTTCCCCTCCTTGTTCCCTTTCCCACCCAGCTCCCTCCCTACCTACCCCATCTCCTGTGATTGCTTTCTTCTCCCTCCCAAGTAGGATTGAAGCATCCTCATTTGGGCTCTTCAGCTTGTTAATCATTTTTGAGTTCTGTGGATTGTATCCTGGGTAGTCTGTACTTGGCTAATATCCACTTATTAGTGAGTAGATACCATGCATATTTTTTGGATCTGAGTTACCTCACTCAGGATGATATTTTCTAGTTTCATCCATTTGCCTGCAAAACTCATGATGTCCTCGTTCTTAATAGCTGAGTAGTATTCTGTTGTGTAAATGAACCACATTTTCTGTATCCACTCTTCTGTTGTGGGACATCTGGGTTGTTTCTAGCTTCTGGCTATCACAAACAAGGCTGCTATGAACATAGTGGAACACGTAGCCCTATGGCATGGTGGGGCATCTTTTGGGTATACTCCTAAGAGTAGTATTGCTGGGTCTTCAGGTAGATCTATTTCCAATTTTGAGGAATCTCCAGATTGATTTCCAGAGTGGTTGTACCAGTTAGCAATCCCATCAGCAATGGAGGAGTGTTCCCTCTTTTTCCACATCCTCACCAACATGCGCTGTCACCTGAGGTTTTGATCTTAGCCATTCTGACTGGTGTGAGGTGGAATCTCCAGGTCGTTTTAATTTGCATTTCCCTGATCACTAAGGACTTTAAACATTTTCAAGTGCTTCTGAGCCATTCAAGACTCCTCTGTGGTGAATTAGTGGTTTAGATCTAGACCCCATTTTTTGATTGAGTTGTTTGGGGTTTTGGTGGTTAGCTTCTTGAGTTCTTTATATATTTTGGATATTAGCCTTCTATCAGATGTGGGATTAGTGAAGAATTTTTTCCCAATCTGTAGATTGCCGATTTGTCCTATTGACCATGTCCTTTGCCTTACAGAAGCTTTCCAGTTTCATGAGGTCCCATTTATCAATTCTTGATCCTAGAGCATGAGCCATAGGTTCTTTTTAGGAGATCTCCCCTGTGGCAATGAGTTCAAGGTTCTTTCCTACTTTCTCTTCTATTAGATTCAGTGTATCTGGTTTTATGTTGAGGTCTTTGATCCACTAGGACTTGAGCTTTGTGCAAGGTGACAAATATGGATCTATTTTCATTTTTCTACATACAGACTGCCAGTTAGACCAGCACCATTTATTGAAGATGCTTTCTTTTTTCCATTGTATATTTTTGGCTTCTTTGTCAAAGATCAAGTGTCTGTATAGTTTTACTTCTGGGTCTTTAATTCTATTCCACTGATCAATGTGTCTGTCTGTCTCTGTACCAATACCATGCAGTTTTTATCACTACTGCTCTGTAGTATAGCTTGAGGTCAGGGATGGTGATTCCCCCAGAAGTTCTTGTTTTCACTAGTCTGGGTGTTTTGCTTTTCCAGATGAATTTGAGAATTGCTCTTTCTATGTCTTTAAAGAATTGTGTTGGGATTTTGATGGGGATTGCATTGAATCTGCGGATTGCCTTTGATAGAATGGCCATTTTTACTATGTTAATTCTGCCAATCCATGAGCATGGGAGATCTCTCCATTTTCTGAGATCGTCTTAAATTTCTTTCTTGAGAGACTTGAAGTTATAGTCAGACAGACCTTTCATTTATCTGGTTAGAGTTACCCTAAGATAGTTTATTTACTTATATTTATTTATTTATAGTTTATTTAGTTTATAGTTAATGTGGCTATTGTGAAGGGAGTAACTTCTGAGAGTAGGTTCTCTCTTTCCACCATGTGGGTGCTGGGGTGCAAACTTAGGTCATAGGTTTGCTGACAAGTACCTTTCCTGCTCAACCATCTTGCCGGGCCTAAAATGATCCTTAAAATAATCTAATTCTCTAATTAAAACCAAACAATTATTTAAGAGAGAAAAAAAAGATGTCTGTATTTGTAAGAGATGCATGCTGAAGACTTTGCAGTATGGTATCAAAATATCTTTTATCTTTGGTTGTGAGCCTAGTCTTTAACAGCTGAGCCATCTATCTCTCTGGCCCAAGATGTCTTTATTTTTGTATAGTTTAACACATTAAGAATATAGCAATGGGCTGGAGAGATGGCTCAGTGGTTAAGAGCACTGGCTGCTCTTTCAGAGGACCCAAGCTCAATTCTCAGCAACTACATGGCAGATCACAACTGTCTGATATATTAGGGCCAGGGCAACGGACATCCTTTCACCAATGCCCAATGCACATAAAAAATAAAATTAAAAGAAGAAAAGGAATATAGCAACATGTTGAGCAGAGACAGCAGGCACTATTTAGGTTTTGTGTGTACAAAGATTTGTATGATGGAGTATTTAAAGTATCACCCAGTCCCCTGCTAAACTGTGATATATTGCAACTGTGCTACAAGTAAAACAAAATTATAAAATCCAATATTAACTAGTAGCTAGCAGCAATAGGAACTGGTAGTCATTCTGAGAAATAATATGACAATGTGGCCAAAAAGTAATATCCTTAGTCCTTAGTCCTAACTCACTTAGTTTTAACTCACTTTAGGGAATATGGTCTAGCAGAAAAATGGGAAGGGCTTATAAACAGATGTTACAAAAATACAATTGAGAACAGAAGTAAAAAGAAACTGAAAAATACTTAAACATCAAATATATCGAGATATCAAGATTCATTATTTTATAGCCACTAAAAATGAAATATATAGACATGACTAAAAGTGTACTAATACTGTTACTGAATAATAAAAATCACATTATTTGGGAGGCAGAGGCAGGTCCATCTCTTGAGTTTGAATCCAGTTTGTTCTACAGAACTAGTTCTAGGATAGTAGGACAGCCAGGACTACACAGAGAAACCCCGTCTCCAAAAACCAAAAACTAAACAAACAAAACAAAAACTCTGCAGTGACATCCTGCTCACAAACACTGTACAGCCACCAAAGTTACCACCATGCAAATATCCTAAACCTGGTACTCATGTCATCAAAAAAAACTGTTCTGGCATCATCTCCACAACTCAACACACCAGCAAACAGACACCTCACCATTCTACTATCTAAATAACTTTAAACTCTTTTACATCTAGCATTCCCTACTCTCTCATTCATTAACTAGTCAATTTTTTGATTGTGTATGTGTGTTTACGATGTATGTGAGACATACATGCCATGGTGCAAATGCAGAGGTCAGAAGACAAGTTTGTGGAAAGCAGCAAGCACCTTTACCTACTAAGCTATCTTGCTGGCTTATTTAGAAAATTTCAATTTAATAGCTCTGTGTCATCTCAAATTCTACCTATTATGAGATGAACTGTGACCAGACACTGATATGGCATGCCTTTAGTCCCAGCGCTCAGGGGCAGAAACAGATGAATCTCTGAGTTTGAGGACTTCCTGGTTTACAGAGTGAGTTCCAGGACAGTCAGAGCTACACAGAGGAAAACCCTGTCTAAAAAAAACAAAACAACCAAAGAAAGAGGAATTGTATCCTCAGATCTATTTAATTTAACAATTTATTCTCAGAAAAGGGATTAATTTGAAATAGGAAACTAGTTAGGATGAGGAGGCTCTAATCCAATGACTCTTATCTTTTTAAGGACACTTGGACACTAGAAAAGCTCCACATGACAACAAAGGAAGAAACCAGAATGATGTGATGGAAACAAGGAGCACCAAAAACTGACGTAAGGTGAGAAGTGTGGCACAAATCTCTAATCCTGGCATTCTGAGACTGAGGTAAAAAGGCAGAAGGATTGTCCCAAACGCTGAGGAACCATGCCTTGTTGACATCCTAAGTTCAGAGTCTAGCCTATTCAGCCTCCAGAACTATAAAAGAATAAACTTTAGGTATTTTAAGTCACTGAGTTTACCTCTCTGTAATTGAAGCCTAAGAAAACCAGTATGCCACCTTTTTCATAAAACTTCCTCTTTAACTTTAGAAACAAGATGTGATATATTTTCTGAATCCCCACACCCCTGTATTGTTTGGTATCAAGACAGGGTCTTGTGATGCAGTCCAGCTGAACCAGAACTCACTATGGTCCAGAATAGATTCAAACCTGTGGTACTTCTTCAGTTTTATTCCACCAAGTGCTGTGATTCTCTTTTCCCTCCTTTTATGTTCACAGGACCTTGCTAGATGAACTTTTTATGAAAGGTAGAAACTATTGATGGTCCTCTGTACCTGAAGATGCAGCATTAAAATGGTAGAGGCCTAGAGAAATGGCTCAGCACTTAAGAGCACTGGCTGCTCTTCCAGAGGAGGTGGGGTTCAATTCCCAGCTCCCACATGGCAGCTTATACCTGTCTGTATCTCCAGTTCCAAGATTTTGTCACTCTCATACATGCAGGCAAAACTCCAATGAACATAAAATAAATTATTCAAAAAAGAAGGCAGAAAAATGCATTTGTATTCATTCTTTTTATTATTCTCTAAACAAAATAGTATAGCTAATTACATAGTATTCATATTATATTATAAATAATCTAGAGATCATTCCAAGAATACAAAAGGATACACAGAGGCTAAATGCAAATAAGACAGCATTTTATATAGGGGACTTGAGTATCTATGAGTTTTGGTATCCAAGAGGGTCTGAAATAAATCCTCCATGGATACTGAAGCCTAAGCACACTCATTAACTGTGAGTGTCTCGATGTCTGGTGCGCTGTCATTATATACTGACTACTAGTTACATTCCCTGCCCCAGCACACTTATTTTCATCTGAATAGTTCTGAATGTACCACCTCCACATATGCTGACAAGTTAAATATACCACAAAATTTTCCTACTGAAAATTCATATTTTGTTTTCTTGGTGCTGGGGACTTAAGCCAGGCCCTTGAGCATTTGAAACAACTACTCTATCACTGAATTATATATCCAGTCCCAAAGACACTATTTCATAGGAAACACTCATAGCTACTTATTATGTCAAGTCATATAATATTGATATGTATATACATTGCTCTTAGCTAATGTTCACAATGGAAAGGGATGTTTCAAAAAAAAATTCTGTGGGAAATACTTGATTTCTCTTCTCACTATCTAGGCCAGGCTGGGTAGGAAATAAAAATACCCCTGCCTCCAGCTCCTGAATATTGGGATTATAGGCATATGCCATGGCCCCTACCTAGACTTGATTTTCTCTTAGTCTAATAAAACATAGTCTACCTAAAATCTTCCCAGCATTGCTGGCATTCGGTAGAAAACAATGGTGCTTTTGAATTTTTCCAACTGTTTAAAGTTCTTCAAGTCTGAGGCTGGAGATGGCTTAGCAGATAAGAGCATTGACTGTTCTTCCAGAGTTTCTAAGTTCAATTCCCAGCAACCATATGGTAGTACACAACCATCTGTAATAGGATCCAATATTCTCTTCTGGAGTGTCTGAAGACAGCTACAGTGTACTCATAAGAATACATAAAATAAATAAATCTTTAAAAAATTCTTTAAGTCTACATTTTATAGAAAGGCCACAGAGTTACTTTCATAGAGCACTAAATACATATGGAAAGGGAGCTTGTGAGATGTGCAGCAGGTAAAGGCACTGGCTGCCAAGCCCAATGGCTTAAGTTCAATTCCTGTGAGCCACATGGTAAAAGGAGAAAACAGACTCCCACAAGTTATCCTCCGACCTCCACATACACAACAAAACTAATAACCAAATATAATTTTAAAATTTAATAATATAGGAAGAGACTTAACCCAATGAACAATCTCCCAAACAGGAATCTGATAAACAAATTCATCACTATTTCTTCCCATGAGACATCTGTTTTATCTTTTAAACGATGTAACTAAGCGGGCACTGTGGACTACACATTTGATGACAGGCTAGTGTCCATAAACGAGCTGGCTAGTGAGAGCTTCTGCTGCCTCTGTGTGTGCATACTGGGAATGCTGAACTTAGACATGGATATCTACAAAACATAAATACCGATTTATAGCTTAAGTGCCCTTTAAATTTGGTGATCATTAGGATTATTAACTGACCCATTAATATTATTAGCTGATTACTACTATTCTAAAAGACACAGAAAATCCCTTCCAAGTTAATTAAGTGTTCTGGTTTGTATATAAAATTTAGCTTATCAAACTGTATGGCTGCTATTACTCCACCAAAGGGTTTTATTCCCTTTCTGTATTCATCCATAAGCCATCTAAACATTTATTAATTTAAAAAATATTTTACTAGTTACTATTTGTTTATGTATGTATGTTTAAGGAGCTCAGAGGGCTGTCAGATCTCCTGGAAATGGAGTACAAGCAGTTATGAGCTGCCTAATATGGGTGCTGGAAATCAAACCAGGTCCTCTGCAGGAACAAGATGCACTCTTACTTACTTGCTGAACCACTGTTCCAGGTCTAGAGATTTATTAATTAACTTAGCAAATATTTGTTGAGCTCCTAGATACCAACCACACATATTTTTTAGAATAAAGTAGAAAAAGATAAAAAAAAAAAATAAAGGTAAATAAATATGCTAGAGTACCCGGTAGGTAGACAATGAAGACAAAGGGAGAATGTAGGAGCGACACTTGGCTCAGCCCTCAAGAAGCACCCAATCTAAGGAGCAGGGAGGGAACAAGCCAGCTCCATCACTTCCCTTTCTCTCTGTGTTGGTCCAGTATGTCACAAAAGGGCTTCTCTTTCTACAGTTTTCATTACAACATGGCTTCCCACTGTTTAGTCGAACAAGTCAACCTCCTGAGTCTCAATCAAGAACAGAACCTTCAAAGTCTTCCATGAACCAGGTGTGTGGCATAAACCTGTAATCCCAGCACTCAGGAGGAAGTCAGGAGCATCTCAAATTCATCACTAACCTGATCTAGAGAGATGTCTCAAAACAACACATACAATCAAAACAGACTTCCATGGTTCGTTAGCACACAATGCACACATTAGGAAGACAGGCTTTGCAACTAGGCTGCCTGAATGCAAATTTATCATCAACTGTTACCTGTATTTCTTGCTTAGTTTATAAAGGGGGATTTTAAAAACCAGAAGCTTCTTCAAGTTATTATGAAAATCAAAAAAAGAAAAGAAAAAAGCAAACTGTGAAATGCTCTGCGTGTGTGCAGCAAACAGTAAGCATGTAAACCCTGAGCACTAGCGATGCTTTGACAAGTTTTATCTATCACTATTGCTGCCATTCACTCTTCGTTTTGAGCCTTATCTCCAAAAACACTGTCTAACAACCTGTTTTCCAGGCAAACTAGACTCTTATTTTTATTTGTTGGGGTGCACGTGTCAAAGGAAAACTTTATTAAGTCAGTTCTGTCCTGCTTTAATGCAGAGCTCTGGCCATCAAACTCGGGTGGCAAGTGCCTTTATCTACTAAGCTGTGTCACACGCCTCAAACTAGACTCTCTACTATTTCCTGAACACACACCATTATACTCATGATGCATCAGTCTGTAAAGCAGTGTCATCTTTAAGAATTAAGATCCTCGACATTCTTGATACTATACTTCAACTCCTTAACACACTACAGACACTTATCACATGCATTCTGGCATATTCATCTTGGTATCCTATAAACTGTACAGTGTAGAGTTCTAGCCAGTTTGTGGCATAAATGGCAGGTAGTAAAATGAACTCCTCCTTCCTCTCTCATGTGAACTATTAAGACAGCAACTCCATATCACAAGTACAAAGACCTCTTTTTTTGCAACATTTTTTAAAGCTGGCTATCAAGTTCTCTATCACCAGTGTGGTAATTTCTAATATAGCATAGCATCCAAAAATAGTAGGTGCCTAAATATCCACAGAATTGAACTGAGTTTTACCTCATCTTATAAATTAAATTAACATTTTATTCACTGTGTTCAAGTGAAGCTCAGTCTCTTGAATATATTTTAGTATTTAGCCTGTCCACAAACCCATGTCTACTTTCAGCCATTCTGACCTTATCCCATTTGCTATATCTTAGTTTAGGAGACAATATTCAAAATTCCAAAAAAGAAAAAAATCAGAAAATCAAATGTCTATAGAAGCATAAAACTAAATACTGCAGAACACAAAGAACTAGAAAATACATCTGCCTACAAGTATCACTGAGTTTTTCTATGAAAGAATACAAGCTTAGTGTTGATAGATCTTCCAGGTTTTCAAGACAAGTCAGAAATTCAGGGGTTTGTGTAAAAATTTAAAGACATTAAAAATATTGCATGAGTCAAACAAAGTATGTATGCAGGTCAAAGTCAACCACAGGTTGCTAGTTTGTATCCTCTGTGACAAAATTATTTACAAAAGTGAGGAATTTGGGAGTTAAGGCAGCCCTAAACCAAGCTATCCCTTCCAATCATCTCAGCCTAGGTCTCAGTCATTCGGACTTAACCTGGGAGCCAAATATATGTGACAATTTAGTGAACTATAGTGAATCCCTACTTTGTGCCAGGTGCTGGAAAGTGAGACATGAACAGTGGCTATAAATAGCAGGTAACATTTATTGAACATTTTGTAAGTACCAGACACTATTCTACGTGTTACATGAGTTAATTCACTCCTTTTAGCAACTCTATTAAATACTATTATCTTTATTTTAAAGATAAAGCTGAGGCACAAAGTTATATAAATCTCTCCCAGGTCAATTAGTAAACAAGAAAGCTGAAATTAGGACCTCAGATTATACCAAGAAGCTTATAATTTGAAAGCAGGTGCTAGTCAGTATTTGGTATTGAGATAAGTGATTATATATAAATGAAATAATAAAATTGCACCTAACCTCATCCCACACACAAAGTGGACCAGAAATCTAAACATTAAAGGCAAACAATTGAGATTCCAGAAGATCATTTACACAGTAACTTAACATCTTGGGGAAGGAAAAAAAAATTGATAAAATTGACATTAAAATTTCAAACTTTTAGCAACCTTATACAGATGTAATTAATTTATTTAAATACTTTTATGTGTAGGAATGTTTTGCCTAAATATATGTATGTGTACCATATGTATGCAGTGCCCATGAAGACCAGAAAAGGCATTGGGTTCCAATATTGGACACTTGCCAAGTGGGTGCTGGAAACTGAACATGGGTCATGCACAAAAGCATTGAGTGCTCTTAACCACTGAGCCATCTCTCTAGCACCCCTCCCTGATTCTTTCCCATGCTGAGGATCAAGTCCAAGGCACTGAGCAAATTATGTATTCTCAACTCTCAGAGTTTTAAAATATGTAACAAACTGAGAAATGACATCTGTAATACACATATACAAGAGTTAATAATTAGAATATATAAAGAAATATTTTAAAAATAATCCAATAGAAATATATAGTCTAACAGAACAAGCCCCTGCTGGGTGTAAATTATATAAACCTGAGACTACCTCAGTTAACCCACTCAGCAGATTCTAAAACAGTCAGTTTGCTATCACTGAACAATAAAAAGTAGCCAAGGGTCTATAGCCTACTGCAGGTATACAGAGTGGAAGGGGAATCCAGCCAGAAGAGCGCGGGTAAGATGGCAATTCTCCATGGTATAGAAATTGACATAAATGTTGAACAACTAATGCATCAAAAGTAGATCAGGTACTAACAAACATTTGCAAAAGAGTATTTTCAACTTTGTGAACTGATATAAATTCTCTATAACAACTGCTCAATTCTGCAACTGTAAGCACTTACAGCATGGATGCTGTGTAAATCAGTGTGGTCATGCTTCAGTGAAACATTATTTACAAAAAACAGGTTAGTCAACAAGATTTAACCTATGAGCTAGTTTGGTGCTCCTTAATATAAGAAGCTGAGATTCCTCTACTCTAGGAATATTCATTCTCTGCATCCTGCCACTACCTTTTATGTCAGCTGACACCTCTAATATCTAACCAAAAACTATACTACATTTAACAGCTTTGGAATGGTAAATACAAAAACAACAAAAACCCTACAACAACAAAACAAAAACCCTCTAACTTATTATCTGTGACAATTTTCTACTTATCTTTATTTCACCGGAAAAAAATGTTTTTGACAGTCATCATCCAAACTGGAGTTTAAAAAGCTTCCTTATCACTCACAGTATCGGTTACCAACACCTGGAATAGCTAATTCTGCTCAGTGTCCACTCTCTGCACCTTCATTTTAGCCCTTATTGTTTCTTTCCTTTCTCTTCAGTCTATCCTCCATATCTGAAAAGAACATTTATTTGTGCTTAGAAGATAGCTCAGTTTGTAAAGTGCTTGTCTTCCAGGCAAGAGGATCTTTGTTCCATAACAGGAACCAATTAAAAAACAAACAAACACACACACACACAAAAAAACGGGTATTTTGGTGTACAGTTTTAATCTCAGTGCCGAAGAGGCACAGACAAGCAGTAAGCCTGTGCTTACTGGCCAGCTAGCCTACCCTACTTGACAAATTCCAGGCCATCAGGGGATAAAATGATAGATAAGCCAACTGATAGACAGACAGACGGATGCATGCCAAGCTGAACAGAACAGTGCCTAAAAAATGACAACAGAGACTGAACTCTGGGTTCTACACACATGAGCACATATTCGCTCTCTCTCTCTCTCTCTCTCTCTCTCGCTCGCTCTCTCTCTCTCTCTCTCTCACACACACATATACTCTCTCTCTCTCTCTCTCTCACACACTCACACACACACACACACACACACACACACACACACAGCACGCATCCATTCATCTCCTAAAAATTAAACCTCATTATATACTTCCCCCTCTCAAAAATCTTGACTACCCCATCCTCAGGTGAGGAGAAGTCAGGCTAAACTCCTCAGTCAAGTCTACCAACCTTTCTTGTCTTGTCTCTGATCATACCTGCATATATACTGTTCTCAACATTATTCAAGGTACATGTCTTTGAAATTACTTCTTAATGTGCTGGTAACAGACTATAGGATTTGGAAGATAGCTCAGGTGGTAAAATGCTTATCCCACAAGAGCATAAAGACCTGAGTTTGGAACCTTAGTCCTAACAAAGGCAGGGTGCACATCTGTAACCCCATGCGGGAAGGTAGAGACTGGCAGGTCCCTAAAGCTCCTTGGCTAGTGAGCCTACCTGGATCAATAAGCTGGAAGGTTAGTGAGTGGCCCTGTCTCAAAATATAACATGGTTAGGGCTGTAGAATGGCTCAGGGGGTAAAGGCACTAGCTGTCAAGCCTGATGACCTGAGTTTGGTCTAGCAGATCTGCATAAGTAGAGAGAGAAAAGATTCTTTCAAGCTGTCCTCATATCTCCACATGCATGCCCCCACATTCACCCACATACCCAAATAACTGAGGAACAGAGAAGAAAATGTCAAGGTAAAAACAAAAATAATAAAGCAGAGAAGCAATCAAGTAAGACACCAAAGTCAACCTCTGGCCTTCACATGCATACACACATATTCAAATAAATACCACACACCCCCATACAGTGCAAGGGGTATTATTCAGCATGACAGTGCTGACCCAGATTGAGCAAGGTCCTGAGTCTGATCCCCACCACCACATTCACAAAAAGGTATGTGTGGAAATACATCAGCATAGATGTTTATAGTTAGTAACTATTATAATGTAATTGCTTTTCTTTGTAATCCAATGTACTTTATTTTATACAATTAAAAATATTATTTTGAGAGAGGTTCATGTGTTTCACTAGACACTACAGGGGCCATGGCACACATAAGACCAGACCTCTCTGCATTAGGAAGGCTCAGAAAAGTTGCTATTGAATATACCTAAGGCATTTAAAATCCTTACAAGTTCTTTTAGCTAAAGTCTTTTTTGTGCTTGGATAAAACCAAGGACCTTATATTGTATGCTAAATACTGTACCATTACTACATCACTAACCCCGGAAAGTCTTTTTTTTTCCCTCCTGAGACACAGCCTTGAAAGCAGTCTCCTGCCTCAGTCTCCTGTTCACTGAGATTATAGATGTGAGCCACTGCACCTAGCTTCTAAAGCTTTTTTGATTATATGGGGCTCTGTACTGTCATTCTTTGCTATATCCACTTACAATGGATTCCAGGCCCTCCTAAGATATCAAAATCATTATATGAAGTGGTATAGTATCTGTATATACCCTATACCTGTAACATCCCATACGATATAAATGTCATGACAACAGTTGCTAAGCTGTCTAGGGAAGAATGACAAGGAAAAAAAAAGGTATATTTCGCATAGATGTAATTTTTAAAAATGAATGTTTTCAATTCGTGATTTGTTGAAGCTGTAGATGTAAAACCCAGGACATTAAAAGTCAACTATGTATCACTGGCTGATTTATCTCCTGGTCCATTAAACTCTGGATTCCCTATAATAGCATAACTTAAAGAGAACATGTTGGAGAGTCTAGGTCTCTATCATCCTTCTTTTTTTTTTCCTTGTAGGCTTTTTGTGTTCTTTGCTGTGCAGTAAACATCTAAAAGAAGGGCATCTTTTAACTCTACAAAGAGGTTTTTTGTTGATGCTTTTTTTTGTACTAATGGAGATCTAGAAAATATCCAATAATTGATTATCTATAATTTTTGTATCCCACTCAGCCTGTATACTGACAAACTTGTTCAAACAAAACTTAACGGCTCTCTAATATATGGTACCTTTTGGCTTAGTAAAATCCTTTGAGGAAAGGTGTTGAATGAGGAAGCAGTAGGCCCTATCCAAGAGCCCCAGTCACCAACATGACATGTCTTGGCAAAGCAACTACCTTTCTATGTCTCAGGCTAAAATCACTACTTGATCTGAAGTCATGACATGATATCCAAAGCCACTGAAGTTTTTCCATACACATGCTTCACCATTCTAACTGGTTTCAACAAGACCTTTCAGATGACCTCTTCAGGTGACCCTGCTCTTTAAGCAGTGGCTGTCCCCTTCCAGGAAAGACACTTTGGGTCACCGCCCCCTAACAGTCGGGTCCCTCCTTTTAAAGACAACTCCTTAAGTGGCTGGAGGTTCTGTCCTTTCCTAACCAGTTCCACTCGTACCTTTTGCTCTGTGTCCAGCTCCTACATCCAACCCCCGCCACCCTTTCTTTCCTCATCAAGTTCTTCCCTTTTCCTGTTGCTGCCTCCAACCGGACTAGAAGCTCCTCTGAGGCTCCTCGGGGCTCACAGGTCCTGAGACCCTTGGGAGTCATAAAGGCTGGCCATTCAGCGCCTGGACCTTTCCAGTCTGATTCCCGCGTCAGTACCCCACTCTTGATACCCGCGTTCGCAACCCCCATTTCTAAGCAATCACCTCCTGTGCACGCAAAGAACTATTCGAGCCCTGACAGCCAGGACCTGGCCCCTAAGCCGCCTCCCCTACCCCTGGGTATGACTCCGGGGTTCGGAGCACTGCGAAGGGCCTAACCCTGCCCCACCGCCCACCACCCCCTCAGCCCACCAACCCCAACGCAGGTCCCGTTCGCTCCCGGGGTCTTTTCTCCGCGCTCCTAGCCCCGACCTCACACCCCGATGTAGCCCGCTGCTGGGCCGGAGCGCCACCCCGCTCAGTCCCCCGGCCGCCCTGCACTCCCGCAGCGCGCCGACCCCGCGCCCCGCACCCTCCCCACCGCCACCCCGTCGCTCCCGCCCGCGCCCCGCCCGCAGGCCCCGGGCCCGCTCCCCAACATGGCGACGGGGACACGAGCGCGGCGGCGGGTGGGGCGGCTGCGGGCCCGGGCCGCACTCCGGCCGAGCTGCACGGCCGCCCGGCGCCATCTTCGCGCGCCGGGCCCGGGCGGCGCCTCCTCCCCACGAAGCCAACCCGGCCGGGCCCGGGACGCCCGGCAGGCCCACCCCTTACGGGCCAGCGTCGCCGTCGCCTCACCTGAGCGCGGCCCCGGCCCTCCCGGGCGGGCCTCGCAGCGCCGGCCCGGGCCGTGCGTGCCCAGCGCCCTCGGCGCGTCCGTCCGCCCGTCCTCGCGTGTGCCCGTCTGTCTGGCCGTCGGCGCCCGGCCGCCCGCAGCCCGACCCGGCAGGGCCTCAGGGAGCCGGTGGGGAGGGGGGGGATGGGCCGGACCGGGCCGGGGAGGGAGGGGGAGGGAGGGAGAGAGGGAGGGAGCGCGGCGGGGGCGGGGCGGGCCCGAGGGGCGGGGCCCTGTCCACGTGATCGGGCGTCCCCGGGCGCGCAAGGTGGAGCGCGCGAGCCTGAGAGCGAGCGAGCGAGCGAGTGTGGGAGCTCCGGTGCTGAGTCCGATCTCAGTCCGGTTAGACGTTCAGCGCAGTCCCAGAGGATGGTTGTGTATACTGGGTACGTTAATGCTCCATGCCTCAGTTTGCTCATCCCAACTATGGGAATAACAGTATTCCCTGGTGCAGAAGAAATGGGGGGAAAGACTTGGAGAGCGTTTGACACATCGGGCTGTTATTGCCATTATTAGCATAGAGTCTAAGAACAGTGGCGATAAAGATAACCTTTATTATTCTCCTATAAATATTGCCCTACTATGACCCACCACCACTCTAGCAAACTCTGTAGGTGCTCACAAAATGTAACTGTTGAGTTGAACAAGTGTGGGCGGGATTACTGGCCTCTCTTCTCTCTTCCCAAAGTTGGGCTGGGCCTAGATTCACTTAAATCAGTTCTCCCCACTTAGCTCCATGCTTTTCTTTGCCTCTCTGAATCTCAGCTTCTTCCGCTGTAAGGGAGTCCGGGGCAGGGATTAGGACAAATGGATTCTTAACTCAGTTGTATTGTCTGTATTGTCTCATCTAAGAGAGACGCCTGTAATTCTTTCATTCCACCGATATTTCTTGAGCACACACTGCACTTAGACTAGTACAGGAGCCCCTCTATTATGATTTTTGTCGGCAACATTCCTTAGTCAGAAATCACTCTCTTATTAAAAATGATTCGACAAAATTTAGATTTTGTGTGTGTGTGTGTGTGTGTGTGTGTGTGTGTGTGTGTGTGAGAGAGAGAGAGAGAGAGAGAGAGAGAGAGAGAGAGAGAGAGAGAGAGAGAAAGAGAGTGAGAGTTGAAAGCAGGAGAACTTTTTGAGAGGAGAAGGACTGGACAGGGGAGTAAGGAAATATAGAATGAATATAAACATGATATACATGTATGAAAATCTCATAATGAAGCCTGTTAATTATTTTTAAAGATTTATGTTTATGTATATGAACGTTTTGACTGTTTGTATGTATGTGCACCACACATGTGCATGCCTGGTGCCTGAGGAGGTGTCAGATTTGGGAACTAGAGTTACAGCGAGTTGTGAGCTGCCATGTGGGTGCTGGGAATGGAAGCCTGGGTCCTCTGGAAGAGTGGTAGACTTCTGAGCTATCTCTCCAGTTCCCAAAATCTTTTTTTTTTTTTTTAAATTAAAAAGCCCAGGCAGGCAAAATGGATTAATGGGTAAATACATTGCCTACCGTACCTGACAACCTGAGTTCCTGTCCCTGGAGCCCCACGTGATGGAAGGAGAGAAACGACTCCCACAAGTTGTCTTCTGACCCCTGAGTGTGTGCATGCACACACACACATTAAATGTGTTTGAATTTTTTGCCTGTGCACTGTGTGCATGCCTGGTGTTGGCCTGAGGAGGCCAGAAGAGGGTGTTGGCTCCCTGGGAACTGCAGTTACAGATGGTTGGAAGCCACCATATGGATGCTGGGAACTGAACCATTGAACTGTGCCATACAGCCAATTTTTTTAATGTAATAAAAGTTTCTAAAACCATTCTAAATTCATTGCTCTCAAGCTAAAAGACAAATCTCTCTGGTGCAGACATTGTGCCAGGCTTATTTCAGGGTCCTCTTTCCTTCTCTCTGGCTCCCCCTGTACATGCTGATCCCACTGCCTGAGATTTTATCCTACACAGAGACCCTTCACTTCCCAGTTGAAACATGGCTACCTCATGGATACGGCCCCTGATCTCGCCCAATGCAGGTTTTTCTTAGCAGTATGTACTTATCAACAGAGTGTACAGTTGATAAATAAAACAAAATAAAAATAGTTTATTTTCTTTGCCACTAGACTGGACTCATTATGTTGGCTTCTGTTCCCTCTGTAAATAAATAGCACAATGTGGATAGTGAATATTTATGTGGGACTCTACATGCTATTCTCTGTACTAGGCTCAAGACCTTAAAAAGATAGAGAACCACAGGCAAGCCACAGCGATCTCACTATGTAGCTTGGAACTAAGAGTTTCACCTATCTCTGCCTCCTGAGTGCTGGGATTAAAAGCATGTACCACCACTCCCCAAGCCTTTCCGTTTTTATTCCGGTATATTAACCATATGTCATAATGGGTTTCATTATGAGATTTTCATATACAAGTATATTGTACTTTGATCCTATTTACTCTATGTTATACTATAGAGTATATACTGCCCTTCCTTTCCCTGGCCTTTTCCTCTTCCCCAACAGTCCGTCTTCTACTTTTGTGTCTTTTTTTTAAAACCTAAATTCCATGTGTGAGAAAAAGCATGCAGTATTGGTTTTTCTGAGTCTGGCTTCTTTTGCTTAACATGATGATCTCCAGTTGCAGTCATTTTCCATCAAATGACTTGATTTCATTCTCTCATTTTTATTTCTTAATTTGTTTTAACTTTAACATGCATATGTCTAGGGGGTGTATGTGCCTGTGTGTGTGTGTTGGTGGGTGGGTGGGGTGCCTGCAGAATCTAGAGGAGGGCTTCAAATCCCCTAGGTCTTGTGATTTTTAACAGCTGTGTCTCATCTCCATCCCATATTTTTATGTTTATGTTTTGAGACAGAATATTTATATATTCCTGGCTGGCCTGGAACAGTTTGATCACAAACTCACAGAGATCTGGCTGCCTCTGTCTCTCAAGTATTGGGATTAAAAGTGTACTTCTATAGCCAGTTGATTTAATTCTTTTGTTTGTTTTGTTTTGTTTTTTGAGACAAACTCTCTCTGTGTAGCTCTGGCTGTCCTGGAACTCACTCTATTAACCAGGCTGGACTCTGGCCTTGAACTCAGAGATCCACCTGTCTCTGCTTCCCAAGTGCTGGGAGTAAAGGTGTGTGCCACCACTGCCCAGATGATTTCATTCTTGTTATGGCTGAATATTTAAGTATGTATGTACAACAGCTTCTTTATCCATTGATGGGTTTCTAGGCTGATTACATAGCTTGGCTATTATGAATAATACCACAGTAAGCATAAGTGTGGGTTTTTTTTTTTTTTTTTTTTTTGGTTTTGGTTTTTTCGAGACAAGGTTTCTCTGTATAGCCCTGGTTGTCCTGGAACTCACTCTGTAGACCAGGCTGGCCTCGAACTCAGAAATCCGCCTGCCTCTGCCTCCCAAGTGCTGGGATTAAAGGCGTGCACCACCACCGCCCAGCAAAGTGTGGGCATTTCTGTTGTATATTAACTTAGATCCTTTTAGGAATCCTTACATAAGAATGGTATATCTGGATCATATGGTATGCCTTTTATTAATTGTTTGAGGAACATTCATGTTAATTTCCATGGTTACTAGATTAATTTATGTTTTCATTTTATAAAAAGTTATAATTTGGGCTGCAGTGATGGCTCAGTGGTTAAGAATACTGACTGCTCTTCCAGAGGTCCTGAGTTCAATTCCCAGCAACCACATCGTGGCTCACAACCATCTATAATGGGATCTGGTGCCCTCTTCTGGGGTGTCTGTAGATAGCTATTGCACTCACAATAAAATAAATCTTTTTTAAAAAGTTATAATTTATAACAAATAAAATACAAAAATCTTACACATGTACCTAATTTTTTTGGGAGGTGCTGGAAACTTGAACTCAGGGCCTTGCACATGCTATAGAAATGCTTTCCTGCTGAGTTATATCCCTGGTCCACCTAATAAGTCTTTAACTTATGTTTCTGTGGTACCCCCCACTCACTCAGATCAAGTTGCAGATTAGTTAACCGAGAAAGTCCCTTTCTGTTCCCTTCCAGTGAACACCTGTCCCCTCAGAGTCACCCTGATCTCTAGCATTAAAGTTACTTTGTCAATTCTTGAAGTCAGGTAAACCAGAATATACAACATGTATTCTTTTGTGTAAGCCTAAAAATGTGACACAGCAAAAGGATCTCTTTTGTTTATGATACAGTGAATGAACTGCTTGGCTAATCAATCTGAATATGGGAATAAAAAGTGATTGATTACTTCATTCTGCAGAGATGGGGTCCTGAACCCAACTGGCCACCAATAGTTAGGAATGACATCATCTACATACACATCTCCCAGTTTCACAAAAACTTTCAGAGGCGTGAAAACTCGGGAAGTTTCCAGAAACTCCATAGTAACAAGAATACCATTTTCCAAGCAATTTGAAAAATGGGTGCAAGACTTGACTATAGACATGTCTCTGAAGAAAATATCCAAATCACAAACAAGTACATGAAAAACATTTAACTTGAGTAATGATCAGGAAAAGGCACATCAAAGTCACAATGGAGGGTCTGAGTAAATGCTCATGGAAAAACTGCAAGCATAAGGGCTTAAGTTTAACTTTCCAGCACCTGTAATCCTAGTGTTGGTGTGCAGAGAGGCAGCTCCCAGCCAGGAGGTGGGGGTCATGCCTTTAACTCTGAGTTCCAGGCCAGCTTGGTCTACAGAGTGAGTTCCGGGACAGCCAGAGGTAGAAAAACCCAGTCTCAAACAAACAAACCCCCCAAAAATCTAGTGCTCACAGAGGCCAAAAGAGGGCATCAAAGTTGCTGTCACAGGATGTAGGTGCTGGGAATCTAATTCTGGTTCTCTGACGAATAAGGCACATTCCTCACTGCTGGACCATCTTTTCAGCCTCCATCCTTCCATTTAAAAACAAAAACTCTTAATTATGTTTCAAATTTAAATCTCATTTTCATATGTATGTATATATGTATGTATGTATGTATGTATGTATGTATGTGGGCATGCTTATGCAAAAGTAAGTGTATGGAGGTGAGAGGACAACTTTGCGGAATTGGTTCTCTCGTTCTACCATGTGGCTTCTAGAGAGCAAACTCAGGTTGTCAGGCTTGGTGGCAGGCGCCTTTACCCACTGAGCCATTTCACCAGCCCCTAGTTTTATGTTTTTGTATTGAGAGTCTCATGGAGCTCACACTAGCCTCAAACTAAGCAATGTAGCTGAGGATGACCTTGAACTTTGATTTTCCTGCATCCACTTGAGTACTAGGATTACAGGCATGAGCCACGATGCCTGGTTTTGATCATCTCATTTTTACTTTGTTGTCCATCTCCTTAGACTAGAGTTTGTGGGTTCCAAGGATGAGCAAGGATGCAGGGAATGGAGGAGATAGGTAGCCACTGGGCGTCTGTAAAGGTAACAGGATTATAGGCCGTAGAAATACTCCTTCCTCGGTGATATGTAGGAGGAGCTAAGGTGGGAGGAGTACCGAGAGGAAGAGAAGGAGTAAGGAGAGGAGGAGAAGAAGAAGGGGAGAAGCTAGGTGATGAGAGAGAGAAAGAGGGGGGATATCGAAGCAGATGTTCACATGTCTCCACCCGTCAAAGATAGTTGATATATCTAGGTTGGGTATTGGGTTACACTTCTGATTGAGCATTACCAAACTTATAAAGCCTTTGATTAACATTTTTAAAAGTGTATAAAAGCAAAAAGGAAAAGGGAGCATGGGATAGGGGTTTTCTGGGGGGTGGGGATGGGGAAAGGGGATGGCATCTGAAATGTAAATAAAATATCCAAGAAAAAAAAAAAAAAAGAAATACTCCTTCCTCATAGTGAGGCAACAGAGGAACCGAAGCAGGCCATGAGCTAGCTGCTGATAATCTAGGAGGATGGTGAGTCAGATTTTATTCTGCTGTTTATTGGCTGTGTGATGTCGGGCAGACCCAAGCTCCTTGTACAGATGAGGAAACTAGAACCAAAGGGGAGAAATGCTTTGTCTTGGAAGGCCCAGAGGATCTTCTCTTTATCTTCTTTGTGTATGGTGTATATGTGTGAACATGTGCGCATGTGTGTTCAGGCAAGAGGTTGATGACAGGGTGTCCTCTCAGTCGCTTTCTACCTGAAGGTACAAAAAAATAATGTATTTATTTATATTTTATGTGCACTTGTGTTTTGCTTGCATGTATGTCTCTGAGGGTGTCAGATCTTGGAGTTACAGACAGCTCTGAGCTGCCATGTGGTTGCTGGGAATTGAACCAGGGTTCTCTAGAAGAGCAGTCGGTGCTCTTACCACTGAGCCATCTCTCTAGGCCCTGTCTACCTTCATGTTAAAATGTATTTGTGTGTGTGTTACATATGGGAGTGTGGATGCCTGTATGCTATAGTGCACATATGAAAACCAGAGGACAACTTTCCAAAGTCATCTTCCCCTTACACTTCAGGTTCCAGGGATCCAACTTAGGTTGTGACCTTATTTGTGGGAGACCTATCATTGAACCTGGAGCTCAATGGGTTGATTGGCCTCCCTGGTGCCAGAATTGCAAGTGTGTGCCATGGGTTCAGCTTTTTAAGTAGGGAGATCCATGCTCAGGTCTTCATGCTTACATAGCAAGCACCTCCCCAGCCCTTTGTTTTTAAATCTTTATATAACTTTTGTTTTGCGTCTCTAATAGACTGTAAGCTAAGACTTAGGGCAAAGAAAAAAAAATCAAAGAACTAGAGATATGGATCAGTGGTTAAGAGCATGGCTGTCCTTGCACAGGAACTGTGTTCCTTTCCTAGTACCCATGTTGGGTGACTCATAACTGCCTGTATGTAAGGAGACATAATTAACATATATACATAAATAATTATGTATATACATAAAATTAAGATAAAATTATATTTTATCTGAATAAAGAAAAAACAAATCCATTGTTCTTCAATATAAATGGTTTGACTAGCATGTATTGAATTCCTACTTTCATATGTATATACAAATGGAATTCAGATTTGTAACAGTAAGATTGTTAGTGAATGTTAAATGTGGTTTTGTTTTCTGCTTTTTCCCTCGGGGTGTCCAGGCACTGCTACACACCAGGTCAGGAAGGATGGAGTAAGGTCTAGAACGGCTGAGTCAGCAGGATCCTGGTCAGGCAGTGAATGTGGGGGTGGGGTGGGGGTGGGGGTCAGGGGGTGAGAGGATATGCTTCTCCAAGGATTTTAGTGTTACAGCTCTCTTAGATGGTATTCAATGAAACAGCTTTTGTTCATATACTTTATTTGGGGGTGAATCAAGGGCTATATATATGAATCTTAGAGAGTGGGAAGTTCTTCTTAGGGTGAAGTTTCACTGGCTGAGGTTTAAGGTTTGGGGATACCTCATTTGTATGGCAAGGTGTTCCAGGAAGTTGGACCTGTAATTTTGCCAAGGACTAGGTGACATTTGTCAGGTAGACTATTGGGGATCCGGCTCCCCAGATCGGGTGGAGAAAAGAAAGCCCTGCTAAGAAAAGAGAGTCCTCCATTTTGCAAGGAGCTCAGGAAAGCTGTCCAGACATGGTAGATTACAACCTTAGTAGTGAGGTGCAACAGTCAAACAGAGAAGTTGAGCTGGTACTCAACTAGAGACTTTACCACTATTGACTTGCATCTATGGTACTCAAAGTTACTTTGCAGGCTACAGTGGGGAATGGTAATCACCAACCCAGCTCTAAACCAACAGTGGTGACCTGTCTGCAAGACATGCTGGTACAATAACAGCACACGTGCTGTGAGAGTAGCCAACCACTCTCTGACTGGATCTAAGGCCCATCCCAGTAGATGGGAACCAGGCCTGACACTACTCAGATGGCCAAGAACCTGAGACTGGACAGGCCACAGACCTATGGGAAAACCAAATACTATTGTTGTACTAAAGGAACCTCGCAACAAAATGACTCCCAATGGCATTCTATTGTATCCACAGTTCAGTGCCTCACTCAGCCACTGTCAGAGCAGCTTGTGGTCCATGGGAACTTGACTAGTCCCATTACAACAGGACTAATGCACATATAAACTCAGAGACTATGGCAGCACACACAGGGCCAGCACAGATTCAAGCTAGACAGTGTTCCAGGATGACGAGGAAATAGGCACAGGCTCCTACCCCTAACCAAGAAGCTATCTGCAATTGGTACCTGCTTGCAAAGGAAAAATTAGTAAGTCCATTAACCACAACTCAGGGGAGGCTCCATTCCAGGAGTAGATGTCCAATAAATTGAATAGTATTTTTGTAGACTTTTCGTTTCATATAACTTTGAGCTTTTTTCCCCATCTTATTGGTCTTTTGCTTATATATTTTGGTTTCTTTTTTTGTGTGGGTGTTTCTTTTTTGTTTGTTTGATTTCTAGAGAGGGGTGGGAAAGAGAGAAAGGATGCAAATGGATGGGTAGGGAAGTGGGGAGGATTTGGAAGGAGTTGGGAGAGGGGAAAGGCATCATCAGAATATATTGTATGAATTTTTTTTTATTAGAAAACAGACAAACGAACTAAAACAAATCCAGTACTGTAGCATCAGATTAAAAGTACTTCTGATTCCAGCACTTGGGACACAGAAGTAGGTGAATCTCTGAGTTCAAGACCAGCTTGGTCAAAAGAGAGAGAGAGAGAGAGAGAGAGAGAGAGAGAGAGAGAGAGAGAGAGAGAGTGAGTTAGTTTTCCAGGACAGCCAGAGCTATACAGAGAAATCCCATCTTAAATTTAAAAAACAAAGAAACCAAAACAACAACAAAAACAAGTTTGGCTGGGCATAGTGGCACATGCTTTTAATCCCAGCACTTAGGAGACAGAGGCAAGAGGATTTCTGTGAGTTCGAAGCCAGCCTGGTCTACATAGTGAGTTCCAGGGCAGCCAGAGCTACATAGTGAGACCCTGTTTCAAAAAAACAAAACAAAAAAGTTTGAACTTGAGATTTAAGAAAAACAATAGATCTACATCTTGTGTAGGGGGAGAACCAACAATAAAAGGGGTCAGAGCATCAACACCCCACTGTTTTCAGGGTTCATCACCAAATGGCCAATGACTAGGCTGACATGTTTAGTTGGGTAAGTAGTCCTGCAGGGGCACATCACATCTCAGTGGGCGCCATTCACGGGCAAACATTGTGCTGTGTAAATTCATTGATAGTTGACCAGTAGGTGGCAGGAAAGTTATACCCAGACAAATGGAGGTGCTCCTCCTTAAGAGAAACAATATTTAGTATAAAATTTATACTATAAATGCTTGCCATGGCCAAGCTGGCTTGTTCTTCAGGAAGAAAGGATTTAAAATGGAAGAAATAGATACTCTGCTGGGAAAAAATTGAACAGCATCAAGAAGTGCCCTCCTTAATTCAGGTCATCTTAGTACTCAATGATCTTTTTCAAAATATTCTGAAATTTTAAAACTAAAAAGAAACATGGTTTTTAAATTTTCATTTCACATACATGAGAATTTTCCCTGCATGTATGTATTTGGGCCTCATACACGTAGTGTCCATGGAGGGCAGAAGAGTGTATCAAATTCATTGTGATTGGAATTACAGATAGTTAGGAGACTGTGGGTGCTGGGAACCAAATCCAGGTCCTCAGCAAGAGCAGTCAGTCCTCTGCACCTCTGAGCCATCTCTCCAGTTCCCTGAAAAATTAAAACTTCAGATAGCAATAATACAGAGAGAGAGAGACAGAGAGACAGAGAGAGACAAAGAGAGAGGAGAGCATGTATTATGAGCACCACAAAGACCATTTCAAACCACTTTCTAGAAATCGCTGAGATTCCTCTTCAGGTGAATGGTATTCTGACTTCTTACTCCATAGATTAAGCCTGACCAGAGCTAAGTTTTATATACTGTAAAGGGAACCACACAGAATGCAGATTTTGAATCTGGCTTCTATTGCTGTGTTTATATTTTTGAGAGTCATCTATATTATTGCATATCTTTGTAGTTTATTCTATTTTGTTGCTGGGTAGCATTTACTTTGTGAGTATGTTATGGTTTATCTGCTCTGCCACTGCTAACTGCATTTGAGGCTTCACTGTAAGGGTAGTTTGTGGTTTGTTGTCTTTTATTTTTGTTTAACAGTGTCTCACTGTCTCACTATGTATCTCTGGCTGTCCCAGAACTATGTAGTCTAGACCAGCCTCAAACTTACAGAGATATACCTGCCTCTGCTTCTTAGGAGCTGGGAGGAATGTCTGTCCCACTGTTTTGGAGGGTAGAATATCCTAAGCCGTATCTGTTAGTCTTCTGTTAGTTTCTTTTTGAAACATGGCCTCTTTGTATAGCCCTGGCTGTCCTGGAACTTGCTAAGAAAACTAGGCTGGCCTCAAATTCACAGAAATTCACTTGCCTCTGCCTCCTACGTGCTGTTGGTTTTTTAAAGTCTATTTTTACTTTGTGTGTATCGGTGTTTTGCCTGTAGGTAGCGTACACTGTGTATGCAGTACCTGTGGAGGCCCAAAGACAGCATCCGACTCCCCAAAGCTGGGGATAGAGAAAGAAAGGCTGGAACCAAACCCAGGTCCTCTGCAAGAGCAATAAATGCTCACAATCACTGGGTTACCTCTCCAGCCCATTTTATTAAGCGTGTGAAGTGACTGTTTATCCTCTGTTGACAATGCAGAGCTGGAGAATTTGCTACCACTGAATTGCCCCTTTCTCCCCTCATTTCTGTCCGTTTCTGATTCATAATTTTAAAAGTGTATTTCTTTTGTCAATGCATATAATGAATTTATTCCTTTGTACTCTGCTAGTCTTTCTTAGGCCACATCCTTCTCCAACTGAAAGCCTCCTTCCCAACAAATCCCCGCCTACTTAGGCCTTTTGTTTGTTTGTTTGTTTTTGGACCCACTGAATTTAATTAACTTCTCATCATGCCTGAGCATGGAAATGGGGTTACTTCGTATTTTAAAATTTCTCATGTCTTATTGGTGTATGGGGGTTGGGTGTGACACACACGAACCTGAGTGTCTAGGTTCGTGTGCCCACGCACATGTGCATGCAGAGGCCAGCAGGAGATGGTCAGCGTCTTCTTCCTCTATTCTTCATTGTATTCCTGTCACTGCATCTGAAGCTCACTGTCCTGGTTAGACTGTCTGACCAGTGAGCATCCAGGATCCACCTGTCTCTACCTCCCAGTGCTGGGTGTGTAAGATGTATAGCCAACATATTACATGAGTTCTGAGAATTCAACCTCAGGTCCTCATGCCTGTACAAGTGTTCTTATCCACTGACCCATCTCCCCAGACCAATCCTTCATAGTTTTGACTGTTAGCAGGATGGGAATGTTTATATTTGTCTGGCGGGTTGATTCTAAGTGACTTTTTGTTTTACAATCTACCGTGTCTGAGTCCAATAATCTCATTTCTCTCTCTCCTCCCCTCTGCCTCTTAATTCATTGAGATAGTATTTCGTTCTATAGCCAGGGATGGCCTGAAAATCACTTTGTAGTGCAAACCAGCCTCAAACTCTGTGTGATTCCTCCTGCCTCAGTCTCTGGAGTGTTGAGATTATAGGTATGCACCACCAAACCTGGCTCTCCAGTCTTTCTCCCTTAAAAAAAAAAATATGTGTGTTGGTATTTTGCATTCGTATGTTTCTGTGGTAATGTCTGGTTCAGGAAAAAGCAAAGAGCAGGAGCCCCTGGAACTGGAGTTACAGAGGGTTGTGAACTACCGTGTGGGTGCTGAGAACCAAATTGGTGTCCTCTATAAGAGCAGATGAGTAGTTAACCACTAAGCTATCTCTCCACCATCTTCCTCCTTCCTTCTTTTCTTCCTTCCTTCCTTTCTATTAATTTTTGTGACAAGACCTCACTATGTAGCCCTGGCTGGCCCAGAACTTGCTATGTAGATCAGCATGGACTCAAACTCCCAAAGATCTACTTCCTCATGCTTCCCAAATGCTGGAATGAAGAGCATGCACCACCACACCAGACTTCTAAAATTTTTACTGCCTATGTACTGCATGAGATTTTTTTCCCCTCATTCTTTATTTTCAACCTATTTGTATTAATGAGTCTGAAGTATATCTTTGCATAAACATTGAACTGCTGGATATTATTTTTATATCCAGTTGGATGTGGTTTCTCGATCAGATTGTTTTATCCGTCCACCTTTAAAGTTACTGTTTTGCAGGACTGGGGCTCCAGCATGCTAGACACGTTCTACAACTGAGCTGCATTCTTGGTCCCGCTCCCATTTATTTATTGACTTCTTGAATCATTTTTGCTTTGAAGACAGGGCTTCTCTACATAACCTTGGCTGTCCTGGACCTCACTCTGTAGACCAGGTTGGCCTCAAACTCACAGAGATCTGCCTGCCTCTGCCTCCAGAGTGCTGGGATTAAAGGCATGCAACACTAGCACCAGCGGTTTCTTAGATGTTTAAATGATGTACTTGCCCCAGATTATTTTCTTCCTCTTGTGGAAATATTTCTGAATTACAAGAAGACGGTATGTAAGGAAGAGGCCGATAAGATTGACTAGTGCAATAATGATCATTTAAAACTCTCCCAACTGCCAAGCAAGGGGCTGGAGGTCCTCTAAGAGCTGGCCACGGCTGGTAGTGATCACTTAGCATGTACAAAACCCTAAAGTTAGTCCCCAGCACCACAGAAACCAGGCATCGTAGCGCAGGACTGTAATCTATGTCTAAGACCTTGGGAGGAAGAGGCAGGAAGACAGAAATTCAAGCGCACCCTCAGCTGCACAGGAAATCTGAGGACCCTGTCAAAGAAAATAGTAAAGGAAATGCCAAAAATTATTGAGGAAGCACTTTGAACTTTATGTGAGGTCTGAGACATTCTTCAAAGTACCAAGTTTCTTATCTCATTTCATAGTTAGCCAAAGTCATATTCTTAATATGAGGCAAAATTTCCAGTGTTCCCTATACTAACTATCACAGGATAGTACAGTCTAAATAAACTAAAAGTGATCAGGAATAAATCTCAGACAGCACTGGTTTTGTCTTTCTCCACTGGTGTCTCCAGTGCCATGGGACATGCATGTGCTCTCTCTCTCTCTCTCTCTCTCTCTCTCTCTCTCTCTCTCTCTCTCTCTCTGTCTCTCTCTCTCTCTCTCTGGTTTTGTTGAGACAGAGTTTCTCTGTATAACTTTGGCTGTCTCAGAACTCACCTGTTGACTAGGCTGCTCTCCCACTCAGAGACCAGCCTGCCTCTGCCTCCTGAGTGTTGAGATTAAATGCATTCCCACCACTGCCCAGCTCAGTCTGGCCTTGAAATTATGATCCTTCTGCCTCAGTCTCCCATGTACTAGGACAGTACATGGAAACAGACTTCCTAAGTCATCAGAATCTTAATATTCAGGAGTCTTAACAGGATGCAGTGGCCCATGCCTACAATCCACATTCTTAGGAGGCAATGGCAGAAGACTGCTGTGAATTCTAGCAGCCAGAGGAGGAGGAGAAGGTAGCAATTATGAAACATAGTTCAGTTTTTACTATTTAAACATAATCTATAAATGTATAAATGAGAAAAAAACAGCTTAGGGGAACATGGGCTAGACTGCTGACAGTGCAATTCTTGGAGAGTGAGTTCTTTAGAAGGGTAAATAAACTATTATATATCTCTGAGATAACTGATATCTGAATAATTGTTACAACTTTAACATACATATGAGGCATACTACAGAGCTTATTGTGATGACATTGTATCTTACTTATTGGTCACAAGTTCCTGTTCACTTGTTTTATATTTTGTGGTGGTGAAGATAAAACCTGGGGCTCGGTGCATGCTAGGGGACATGACGCTAACCACTAAGCCACCTCCACATCTCTTTACTTAATGTTTGTCTTATTTAGGGCTGAAGTCTAGTGCCTGAAATATAGTGGATAATAAGACAAACATAGTAGTTTGGATGAGAACAGCCCCCATGAGCTCCATTAGTTCCTATGTTTGAATACTTGGTTGAACAATTTGGGGAGGATTAAGGGTAGCCTTGTTGGAGGAATTGTCACTGGGGTTGCATTTTGAGGTTTCAGAAGATTCCCAGCAATTCCCAGTGCTCTCTGTCTTCTACCTGCAAATCAAGATGTGAGCTTGAAGCTGCTGTTTCAGCCTCTGCTGGCACACCACCATCAGACTCTAACACTCTGGATGGAACCTTAAGCCCAGTTAAAGTCTTTAAGTTATCTGGGCCATGGTGTTTTGTCACAATAATAGAAAATAGCTAACATAGCATGTACACATGACATTACTTATGAAAGGAACTTGTCATGTGAGCCATTATTCTTATATTTTTTGTCTGTGAGCCTAGCCTTTAACAGCTGAGCCTTCTCTCCAGCCCGTGAGCCATTATTCTTAACAAAGAGCTCACCCAGTAGTTGTGAAATTGGTTAAGAACACAAGTTGTAGATTCAAACATCCTGAATCTGAACCAAGGTTCTTCTATTTAACAGGTAAGAAACTTTGGACGAGTCTTTTAAACAACTTTTTGCCCATATTTCACCAATAAAGTGAGAATGCTATTCACATCTGGCTCATGAGGTTTGTGACAAAGGTTAGGTAAAATCATTTCCAAAAGTGCTTAGCATTAAGTGCATTTAATAGACACCTACAATAAAAGTTATTATTTGTAATTAGTAGTATAGTTTTGACAACTCAGCCCCTACAAAGTTGATTCCAGGTTGTTCAGGAGTCGTGGGCTTCTAAGATAGGGTGAGCCAAGGTCTCCTCTTTCACTCCTACTTCTAACCCCATGTTTGACTTTAGTCTCTAGCTGGGCATACTTTGACATTTTTGGAGTTTACAGAACCCCTGGAGGTGGGGCCTGGCTAGAGGAAGAGGGTATCTGGAGAATAAGGCTTGAGTTTTAACTACTGACCTTTTTTCCTGTGCTGTGTCTGCCTCCTGATCTGCCCTGGTGTGAACAAACTCTCCTGCCATAGCTAGGAGCTGTTTTGTCACCAAGCCATCCCTGCCTGATGGACTAGATCCCTTTAAACTGCAAGCCATTGTAAATCTCTTCTCTCTTAAGTTGCACCTTGCCAGTTATTCTATCAGAGCAAAGAGAAAGCAATTACTACATCAGGTAAACAGAAATCCAGCCAGAGTCAGGGTTAAGCAATAGTCTTTCTTTAATTCCCCGTTGCAAATGGAAGCCCCTGAGCTGATACCCACCCCCACCCCTACTCGGCTGCCTGGGGACCTTCAAATGCAAGGCCCCTGCCTCAACCTGGTGGAAGGGGAGGATTACCTCTCCCTATAATGGCCAATTTTTAAAAAGTCCTAGTCACTTAAGAAATGGGGCCAGATACAGGAAAAGGGGGCTGGAAGACAGGCCCAGGTCAGACCAGTCTGAAGGTGCTGGGGCTTTGAGACCCTTGAGAAGGGTTTGCAAGCACATCCCTAAGCTCAAGGATAGCATGGCTGAGAGAGGAGAAGAGACAGACAGACAGTCTGACTCCTCAAGGTCCTGCCTGCCTGGTTATGGATGTCACCATTACCACCAAAGGCCTCCAGTTGGAGAATTTTCCAGTTACTCTGGGATAGGGTTTGCTAAGCATCCCCTCTAGCCCCTGATCTGAGGCATCCATGGGGTCCCCCTGAGACCAAACCTGGGAGAAAGAGGGACTCTGGGAACATGCAAAGGCGGGTAGCAGAGATCCCGCCCACCCAATGCTCTACAGGATGGTGGCTCCAGCTGCATCCGGGCTCCGAGGGTCTTTCACACCGATGATGAAGTTGTTGGTTCTCCGACTGCCATGGACCCAGGATAAGACATCTACCTTCTCCACATGGTGACCCCTGGCTTCCAGGAACTCAATCTCTTCCTCGGTGAACTCACCTGCAAACCATCCCCGCGGCATACGTGCATTAGAGCCCTGACTCAGGGACCTCGCTATCAGATTTGAGTCATGGCCTTACTGTTTCAACAGCAGGAACTGCATGACTTTGCATAAATTGCTTTACTTCCATGAGCCTCAGTGTCCTCATGCACACAATGAGGGATTACAGAGAACCTACTATATAAAGTTGTTTCAGGGTTTAAAGGAGATAACGCATTAAGGAAGCACTGAGCTTAGAGCCTTGTAATCAGTTAGAGATAATAATAAGCAGTCGTTCTTGTTTTGTGTTTTTGTTTTTCGAGACAGGGTCTCTCTATTAAGTAGCTGTCCTGGAATTCACTCTAGCCTTAAACTTGCAGAGATCCACCTGCCTCTCTGCCCCTCTGCCCCTCTGCCCCTCTGCCCCTCTGCCCCTCTGCCCCTCTGCCCCTCTGCCCCTCTGCCCCTCTGCCCCTCTGCCCCTCTGCCCCTCTGCCCCTCTGCCCCTCTGCCCCTCTGCCCCTCTGCCCCTCTGCCCCTCTGCCCCTCTGCCCCTCTGCCCCTCTGCCCCTCTGCCCCTCTGCCCCTCTGCCCCTCTGCCTCTCTGCCTCTCTGCCTCTGCCTCTGCCTAAGTGCTGGGATCAAAGGCATTCACCATCACCACCCAGCCTAAGCAGGCATTCTTAAGAATGGCAAGAGACCTGGACTCTATCGCTAAATAGCCACTCATGAGGACTACTTGTGAGGACCTTAGCATGGTATACTTAATGCTCACCCAGCCCTGCCTTCTTCACAGCTTTACACAAGAACCAAAGGGGCTTTTCTCCCACTCAAAACCCTCCAACTGCTCTGACAGGTCTTAAAATAAAAGTCAAAGTCTTCCTAAGCCTCCAGGGCCCACCAGTCCCTCTCTAAAGTCTTCTCCTGAGTTCCTTCTAGTCTTCACTTTGCTTAACTGTTCTGGCCATACTAGCATCCTTGCCATCTCTCCAGCCATAATGGCAGCCTTGCTGCCTCTCCAGTACAGGCCTTTGTACCCAGTCTTGTTTCAGTTTAGAATGCTTCCTCCTGATAGCCACACAGTTGGTTCCTTTACATCCTTCCTGTGCTTGGTCAAAAAGCACATCTTTGACAATTTCCCCATTATCTTGAATATCAGGTGCTGTCAGGCTTTTCCTGCTTTCTTTCCCTTTTCTCTTCCTTTTGAAATGGGGGTCTTATGTAGCCATGGCTGACCTCAGACTCACTGTGTCCTAGGTAGCCAAGGATGACCTTGAACTTCTGATCCTCCTGCCTCTACTGCCCAGGGCAAGCACCACAAGGTCAAGTTTTTATGGTACTGGGGTAGAACCTAGAGCCTTGTGTGTTCTGGGCAAGCACATACCAACTGGCTTTATCCCCAGTCATATCCTGTTATTTTATTTTGTTTGTTCTATTTTGTTTGTTTGAGAAAGTGTCTCATTGTGTGTCCCCTTGCTGGCCTGGAAGTTCTCTGTAGACCAGGCTGGACTTGAACTCACAGAGATCTGCCTGCTTCTATATCTTGAGTGCTGGGATTAAAGACATGCACCAACAAACCCTGCTCCTCCCCTCACCCCCCTAAAATTATTTACTACTGTTTCTACTGATTGACTGTATCTTTTCCTTAATTTATGGTTTTTAAGTGCCAGGTTGCCTTATTTGTAATGGCTTCCCAGTGTTTATAGAAGGTCAATACACTGTAAAAGTTAAGTCTGTATTTGCGAGACTGTGGTTGATTCAGGAAGAAGTGTATCTGCAGAGATGCAGAGTAACCGAGAGGTGGTATAAAGCCACAAAGGTGCCAGGTAACCTCAGGAAACAGCTGGTCTCAAATGCCATTCTTTCTGGGTCTTTCACACATTGTCCTCCTGTCCAGTCTGATACCCCTACATGCCTAATTCCCACTCCCAATTCAAGGCCCATCCAGTCACCACCTCCCCTGTGATGCCTCCCAAAGCCACTTGCTGGTAGATTAAGAAGCCATGAGCTTCCTAATTTCATTTCAAAGAGAAGCTTTCTGCCCCTGTAGGTTCCATTACAGAGTTCTGCTTTAATGCCGTGGCCAAGATTTAATTCCACTGACTCATGTGTCTCTGATTATTTTTCCTGTCTGCCTATAAATGCAGTATCCCCCCTCAGCTGGGATGATGCTTGGCATATAGTAGGTGTTCATCATATACTACTGAATGGAAGTTTGCCAAAAAGATAGCTGTGTCCCATTTTATAAAGGAGAAAACAAAGTCTCAAGGATTGAGACATGGATTTCCTAACACTAGAAGGACAAGGAATGCCAAGATGGTTCTAATCCCTAGATCTTACATTGGTCCTACCAAATCCTTCTCAAGAAGGAAGTTAATGCTGGTCAAGGCAGGAAAACCTTGGGAGAGCCCTTCTCCATCCATCCCTGTTCCCATCCTCTGGGGCCCTGCTCTGCACTCACTGTCCACCTGCAGGAGGTTGGACTGCAGGTCTGGGTGGAGGCGTCCTCGGGCCAGGCTGTCACTCAGGTTCCGGTTCAGGGTCAGGACATTCAGTAGAACCTGTGGGCAGGCAAGGGGCAAAAACATCAGAGCTGTCCCAGAAACAGTGATTCAAGACTCCATAGCTCTCATCCTCTGTCCAAACCCTCTAGTCTTTAAAAAGCTCACACTGGGTGGGTGTATCATCTAAGTCTTGCAACTGTCCTGGAAACAGGTGACCTATGGTAGCTGTCCCCATTTTACAGAGGAGGAATCAGAAAGAGACTGTGACTGCCTTTCAGAGTTTAAGGAAAGGGCACTGCTAGCATTAGTATTCATAGTCTAGCCCAGGGCTATCTTCCCTTCTCTCCAGACAAGGTAGGGTTAACAGGGTGGTTTAGAGGACAAATTGGGTGGTTTTATCTCAGTGGTTAGGGGCTGGATGGACTCTGGAACTCCACTTCCTACCAAATGCAATAGCTGAATAAACCTGAGGCAACTCCTAACCTCCCTAAGGTTGTTTCCTTACCTGTAAAATCGAAACAATCATTCTTCCCAAAGATGGAGGAGTTAAAGGGGTTAACATACACACACAAATCACACACAGACGCGCCACACACATCACATATACACGTCACACCACACACACATACACCTATACACACACAAATCACACAAATACATCTCACACACAGACACACCACACACATCACATATGCACAACACACCACACACACATACACATATACACATACACACACAAATCACACAAATACATCTCACACACAGACACACCTCACATATATCTCACACACACACCACACACATCACATATACACATCACACCACACACATATACACTATCACACATACATATACACATCACACACATCATACACACATGTACACATCACACACAAATCACACACACCACACACCACAGTTCCTAGTACTAAATAAGAACTCTGTGATATGAGCTATTGTGGTCTACTTCACAGAGGATACTAAGGCTCAAGAGAGGCTAAGTGATTTATTTACCCCAGCATCCCACAGTTGAAGGCTGGCAGCACTTAGGCTGAACTCATGGGGTTCCTATCCAAAGTTAGCTCATCACCTGTCCAGATACGAGCCTGCTGTGTGCCAGATGCTCAAGACACTCATGGAACTATTTTAAGGCATTCTGGAGACTAGCGGGAGACATTAGTTTCAAAATAAGACCCTACGGAGGGCTGGTGGTCTATTTGGAGCAGGGGATGATGGGACTTATAAAACATAGGCAGCCCAGATCTCAGGGCCCCATTTTAATTATGAAGCCCAACACAGCACATCTGTGCCCAGGATTGGCCTGCCACAATGCACTACAGCCTGTGGTTGCTGGAAAGGCATGGGAAACAATATGTGAGACATGGCAGACCAGGTCACAGCATGGTTCCCGACTACAGAAGATCCATAATGGAGTAGCTCTCACCTGGGTCAGGCCACTGAGGCCTCGAGCAGCTCCGTTGGCCCCCAGAGCGAGGTAGGTACCACAGAGCCCTTCTGCTGGTCTGACTACAGTGGGCAGAAGGAAGGAGAGGGGCCGCTTCCCTGGCTGTACCGAGTTCTCCTGTTGCCAGAGGACAGAGATGAAAAGGGGGATGTAGAGTGGAGCAGAGGGAAAGGCCCAGCCCACCACCTTTCCCACTTTTCTTCCACGTGGTCCACGAGTTTGGCTCCTGGGAGATGGGCCCTTCCTGGCAACAATGTGCTGTCTGTGGAAAAGGAAGTGTTCCAAGAAGACTAGCGGGGAAGCAAAGGAGAAGTGGAACCACTGAGCTACAACGCTGGTATGCATAGCAGGAGACAAGACTGAACCAAGAGAAATGGCACTGGGAACAGCAGGACCATCTCTGTGTCTTTGCCCTATAGGAAGCTTGCAGAGGCAGAAGTGCTGGCTCCCAGCAGGCAGGAATACCTTCTTGGTCCCTCTTTGGTGTCCCATCACAGATCTGAACACCATTAGCCCAGCATTATGTAATCCTAGCTCTCTAGTGCCAGAAGAAGCCCAAGCACTAAATGGGGGTCAGTGGTCTCAATTGTCCAGAGAGGAGGCAAGACTTTTCCCAGTCACACTGAGATCATGACATAATGGCACAAAGATTCCTTAGACCCATCAGCTTCCGTGTTCTAGATTAGGCAAGGATGGGAATGAAGTGAACATCTCTATTTCCTTAAAACTGAAGTTCTTAAAGGAAACAGGGAAGAAGGAGGATCCATGGTGCTGTGTCCTACCTAGCCTCAAGGTCCCCAGGAGAGTGAGAAGTGAGACCCTACCAGGCTGGGTGCAGAGTGGTTAGCGGTCCTGTTGGGCCAGGAGAAGTCTAGCATCTGGCTGTTGAGAAGGATCCCAGAGGGAGTGAGGAGGCCACTTCCAAAAGGCCGGTTCAGGGAGCTGGGGGTAGAAGTGACGTTGAGCCCTGTGGGTGCCTTCATCCCCACCCAGCCCCTACTTCCATCCTGCTTGGAATGATTTCTTATCGCTGGTTCTAAGCCTGAGCTGGCTTACCTGACCATGGCCACAATGAAGTCATCAGGGCCCATGACCAGCACCTGGGCAGCAGTGGGAGCCCCGTCCAGCTCATAGACAGGCAGAAGTGGGGCAGGGGCTGCCTGAGAGTCACTGATGTGGCCTCGGAAGTTGGCGGCCTCCACCTTGCTGTAAAGGAGGTGGTAAAGAAAGGAACACAGAGGGGGCTTTCGTTACATCCCACCTGTCTGTGGTGTTTGTGTGACTGCTAGGTCACATCTGCCTTCTTCATTGGAGTATTAAGCCTACAGAGGGAGATCGCACTGCTAACATGTAGGAAACATCCAGAAAATAACCATTGAACTGAACCAATTTATTTAGGCATTCTTCAGAATTGAGAGCCAACCTTTTATTCTACTTAATGTTCCAATCAAGTGTTAACTGTTATTTGGCTCTATTCTTCTCTATGGAAATATCTGGGCCCAGGGGATGCTCTAAAGGTATTTGTTTGGAATAAACAAGCTTGATTGATTTGGCTTAATGTATGTAGTTTGGAACTAAAGTTCATTAAGAATTTAGTGAGATGGGGCCTGTGAGATGGCTCAGCTGGTAGGAGGTGCTTTCTGTGCAACTCTGACAACCTGAGTTTAATCCCCAGAACCTACAGAAAGGTAAACGGGGGAGAATTGACTCCATAAAGTGTCCTCTGACCTCTGTACACATACCACACACAACCATCATCAAATGATGAATAAAGTTTTAAAAAAAACATATAGTGAGAAGCCAGAGTGTTGATGCACGGTTGTAATCTTGGCACTCAGAGGTAAAAGTGGAAGATTTTTAAGTGCTAAGACAGAACTAGAATGCACAGAGTTCCAGAACAGGGTTGGCTATATAGCAAGATTCTATCCCAAAATGAGGAAGGGAGGAGGAGGGGGAGGGAGAGAAGACTGCAGTGTTTTAGTTGAGGAAGTATTTTTGTATATGGGGATCTTTACCGGTTAATAGTTTTGTTTTGCTTTTGTTTTTGTTTTTCTGTTTGCAAGGCAAAGAATACATGGTAGGCCCTCGATAGCTATTCACTGGCTGAAATAACTGCATATGTGTCATGTAAATGCAGGCATGTTTTAGAGCTGTAAGCCCAGCTGAGGGGTTCCCTATCATCAGTGCTACTAACTGTGTGCTGGGTTATTTGTGGTGATCAGGATTACCAAAGATGGTCCATTTGGTTTTCAACCAAACAGCCTGGTGACCATGCAGAGTGAGCTCAGGGCTTTGGGCAAACACTGAGTCTCCACACCTCTGCAGAGAGGGTGGAAAAGCTGAGCGTGCACACCGCTGCTGTGGGCTCAGGGCTTTGGGTGAGCAGGCCGAGTGTCAAAGGTTCATCCTTACTGCTTTGATGCTCACGAGTTTGCATTGCTCTTGCTTTTGCCTTGTTTTGATAAATGATATTGACTTTTGTTAGTGTGTGTGTGTGTGTGTGTGTGTGTGTGTGTGTGGTGTATGCATGACATGATGTACGTGTGGAGATCAGAGGACAACCATGGGTGTTTGTCTTCGCTGTTCACTTTGTTTGAGGTAGGCTCTCTGTTGTTTCTTCCACTGCATATACCAGGCCAGCTTCTGGGAATTCTATCTCCATCTCCCACCTTTGCCTTCAGAGATTACTAGAATTACAGACACCCATGCCAGGTTTTTATATGGGTTCTGGGAGTTTTAACTAAGGTCCCCATGCTTGTGCTATAAGTGAGTCTACCCACTGAGCTATCTCCTCAGTCTCTCTATGTTTTACCTGACTGCTACAATTTAAAAAAAAATTTATTTATTTATTTATTTATTTATTTATTTAATGTATATGAATACACTGTTGCTGTCTTCAGACACACTAGAAGAGGTCATCAGATCCCATTACAGATGGTTGTGAGCCACCATGTGGTTGCTGGGAATTGAACTCAGGACCATTTGGAAGAGCAGTCGGTGCTCTTAACCACTGAGCCATCACTCCAGCCCTGACTGCTACAATTAAATGTACTTCATATATAGCAGCTCACATGTAGCTCAGGCTGACCCACAACTTACTATGTAGTCCCAGCTGACCTTGAACTTATGGCCATCCTCCTGCCTCATCCTCCTGAATGCTGGAATTACAGGCACTAGTCACCAGTATGTTTTGAGGAGGGGTATACACGTTGAGGAATGGTCAAATCTAGCTAACTAACAACTGTAATAGTCCACAGTTATCATATCTGTTCTGAAAATGCCTAACTATTATTCAAATTTTAACAGCTCGTCATTAACTAGTCACTACGCTATGCAAGAGACCTCTTGAATCTATTCCTGCTATCTGCAACTATGCATCCCTTTCTCCAAAGCCTCTCAATTTTTATCTTTTTGCTTTTAAATTATAAGTTACTTACAATTTAATTCACAGAGCAGTGTTTGAGTAACAGTACGAATTTACATTAGCTGTACTTTTAGCTTGTGATTTTTCTTGGAGCCAGACTGTGAGTCAGGTACAGTAACAGTCAAACAGTCAACCCACTCTTACCTTTATGGCCAATTAATAATAATAAATTTCATTTACTGCGCATTTACTATGTTTCCAGTTAATGTGTTAAATACCTAAAATGTTATCTTATTTATATGCATGTTCTCTTATTGATTTACATGTTGTTATCATCAAAACCTCACAGAGTGAATACAGTATTGCCAGGCTCCTTATGTAATCAGATGTAGCAAGTTTAAATTACTTTCCCAGAGTGATAGCTAGGAAATGTTAAAAGTGGCGGTCTAACAGAGGCGGTCTCACCAAGCATGATCTTACCACCATGCTGCTGGCAAGGATATAACCACTCAGAATTCCCATCACCGCCAGCGTCTGCACAGAGACGATTGAGTTGCTCTCAGGTTTTTCCTTTTCTACTCAGAGTGGAGCACAGCGGCGTCCATACGGGTTAAGGTCATGCAAAGGTCCAATGGGTTCACAAGCAGTTGACCAACTCACTCTGCAGACGAGGAAGGTGATGCAGCCAGAGGCACCACGTGTCACACACAGAGCTCAGCGGAAAGGGACTTGAGACTTCACGAGCTTTTTGCCCGATCCCTTCTCCCACATCTCCCCCATTTCTGCAGCACCCAGGGCCATATCCCAAGACAAACCTGAGCATGTCGTCCATGCTCTCAGTGATGGTAGAGTCATAGACAGGGTCTCCCAGTCTGCTAGCCAGGGCCAATGCAATCTTCAGGGTCTGAAAACACAGCAGGGATGTGGAAAAGGCTGCCAGGCCCCTCCCAGCACCCCCACTTGGGGGATCCTCAAAACTCAAAGGTGTTTTAGTCCTGCTCCAAGGAGGTGCTCCACTTTCCCATTTCTAGTGTTCCCAAATCCAGGCAAGATGGAAGAGTGGGCCTTACCTCTGCTACCCAGTGAAGTGCCTGCTCACGGGATACCAGGCTGGTGAGGTTGAAGCCCTCCAGGATGTTGAGAGCACTGATGAGGGCCGGGCCTGTGTGTGGGGGTGGGGGACTGAGAACCAGGTGGCCTGAAAGGATAGGAAATGACCAGACAGTAGAGAGGGGTCAAGTCATCTTCATATAGACACCTTACCATTACAATACAGTGATAGCCCTTATCAGATGAGAAAAGGAACCCCTAAGAGGCAAAGGGACCCACAGAAGGTCACATGCTGGCCAAAGGCAGAGCCTCCTCTGCCATAGGAGAAAACTAAGACTGAAGAACCAAGTTGTGCCCACTTTGGCAGCAAACATATTAAATCTGTGGTCTGCTGAAGAGTCATATTACAGGTCACCGGCAAAGCAGGGACAGGTGACCAAATGTCTACAAATGTCTACAGAGTCCTGGTTTGCTATGGACTTCCTTCAATCCCTCCCTCGGGTCAGGAGCTCTTCAAGGGCTCTGATGGTTCCACTCAACCTGAAACTTCTTGGGAGCAGCATCCTTCTCTTCCTACTTTGTTATTCGGTGGTTGGACATTAAAAGAATAATGACTGGAGACACGGAACACTGGCAGTAATAACTGACTCGTCTAATCAACCCTATTCTATAGGGACAAACACTGAGGCCCACGAATCAACTGGGCCAGGATTACAGGTCAGGTGAACCTACAGTACTTGAGGGACTGGACTGCTGAGATATCCCAGCCTGGGTAGGGAGAACAAAAAATCTGCCATGGATTTAGTGTCCACTGTGTCAAGATGACTTCCTATATTCTGTCATCAGGTCCCCGTGGGCACCCTGAGATGTGGACACTATTACTGTCTCCACCTTACAGAGGGAACCAAAGCTCAGAGTGGGAAGTGCAGGGCAAGAGGTACAGCTGATGCTCACCTCAGCCTTCCTGATGCCAAAGCTACATTCTTTCCTCTGTGTCATATAGTACTACCTCTAGATGAAGAGTCAGGAAGACAGGAGCCTGGAAACAAACTCAGAGGAGGCCTGACCCAGGGCTTGAGGTAACCTGTCCTTCCTAGAAAGGAGAGAATCTAAGAACTCCCAAGGGACCTAGCACACCACACCTTGGGGTCAGCAAATTTAAACTGCCTTCATGCCATAGGCTTGGCTTTTTAAGTTTCTGATTGGTTCCTGAGTTGTTCCATTCCTCCCTAGGTCTTAATTGTCTTTTACTGTCAATGACGGGCAAATCTATGCTTGTCTTAAAGGGCTTGTTCTGCCCTTAGGTGGACTTTGGTCTCAAAAATCCTTAGGAAGCTCAAGCCTTCGAGAAGGGAGCTAGAGGACAGAGTTGAGGCATACAGAACCCAAATCAAGGAAACCCAAGACGTAGCTCAGTAAAGAGGAACTTGTCCTCTGTGAAAGGCCCAAGTCCCAACATTATAAAAAAGTAAATAAATAACAAATCCCCAAACAACAAAAGGAAAAGCCATGTCCAAAACCCCAAACTTCTAGGTCTTAGCCATTGGCTCGGTGCCCCTCAGATCCTAATCACTAATACCTGACCCCATGGTTATTTCAGAAAGTGGCTGGCTCTGGCTTGTTTCAACAGTTAGCTGCCTAGGGAGCTTATTGTCTCTGTTTATCTCCTGTGACAGGGAGAGGAATTTCCAGGTCAAAAAGATGTGACCATGGACTGAAAAGTTTCTCCTGAGTGGGACCCTTCGGAGCTGGGGGAGAGGTCACCTCGGTACACTCCACACACGGGCTTCTCTGTGAGAGCACTATAGTTGCTGAAGTCCTCCTCGGTTATGACACCCCCTGCTCGCTGAGCCTGGAGGGAAGACAATCACCATTCATCACCGTGAGCGCCTGAGGATGGCCCATGACACATGTATCAACCACAGACGAGCCTTGTGCAACTTGTGTTCCTTCCACAACCTTTTGGGATCCCATCAGCCCAAGGAAAAAGGAGGCAGAGGAAATCACCACATACATAAGAATTACCAAAACTAGCTAGGTGGTGGCAGCTCACACCTTTAATCCCAGCATTCAGGAGGCAGCAGCAGGTGGGTCTCTGAATTTTAAGACCATTCTGGTCTACAAAATGAATTCTAGGACAGGCAGGGCTACATAAAGAAACCGTTCTATCTCAAAACCAGAAAAAAAAAAAACCAAAACAACCCCCCCCAAAAAAACCCCAAGTACTCCCCCCAAAATCTGGCATTTTACTACAATTAACTAAATACATGACAGGGCTGGGAGCATACCTTAGTGGTAGAGTACTGTCTAGTATGCTCAAAGCCCTAGGTTTGAGCCTTAGGTTGGCCTTCCTCTATAGTAAGATTACTAAAGACTTGGAATGACCTTGTCAGGACTGAGCCACCCTATTAAACATGACTGACCACTCTTCCCTGACCAATGCACCAATCCTGTACAAACCAGTGTGTTCATTCCATTCCAGCAGTGCATTCATTGTCAGTCTTTTTAAAATAATTTTAAATAACTTTATTATTTTAGAGTATGGGTGTTTTTGTCTGCGACTGTCTGTGCACCACATATATATATGCATGCAGTGCCCATGGAGGCCAGAAGAGGGCGCCAGATTCCCCAGGACCTGGATTTGCAGCCAGTTGAGGATGCTGGGAAGCAAACCTGGCCTTCTAGAAACAGCAGCCAGTGCTCTTCACCACTGAGCCATTTCTCCAGCCCCAGGCCAATTTTAAATTACTATCACCACTATCAATCCTGTGTTTTATATTTTCTAGTATAAAACTTTAGACTTATCTGCCCTTAATGAACTACTCACTGAATTTCTTGGCTAGTATATAGTTATGTGTCTGGCAGATTAATAAAACACACTGACTGGTACGGAGAATGCACTTCATGACTGAATGACACACCTATGTAATCTCCATAGTATATGACAGTGGCTTAGATAAATGTCCCCACTGCACAGTACAACTCGACAATATTCTCAGTACCCATTTTTACCCCAGACTAAGCCTCTTTGGAGTTAGGGGTAACCCTCTGTGTCTATCTCCTATGTCAATATCACCATCAGTTCTTGGAACATCCCAGACAGAGCAGGGAGGAGTCTAGACCCAGGAGAACCTAGACTGTTGCTGGTTTTCCTGGGAAGAAATAAACCTGACGCCTGTACAGCTGGCCCCGGCCCTGAGAAACCCAGCCACTCAAGGTCATCTCTACCTATGCCCCTCATGTCACAGAGAAGGCATTGCTTCTTGCCCTTAACAACTACTGGTCTGACATCTGTCGTCAGAGGTTAATTTTATTTATGAAGCACACAACCAGAAACTACGTAGAGGATAAAGGTGGCATCTCTGCCATAGGGGCACTGTGAATGCCCCACCTCCCACTGTCACACTCACCTCAGCCACCATCTCCAGCGTGAGGTTGCCACCATTGTAGAAGGCAGCGGGGCCAGAGATGCCAAGTATATCCAGCACCTCAGCTAGATCAGGCCGTCTCAGCAGGGAGCCAGGCAGAGGTGGGTGGCCCAGTGGCAGGAAAGTCTCCAGGAAGCGATCAGATGCATTGGGAGGCAGCTGCTCAGCCAAGGCATGAGCTAGGGGGAGGGGGAGGTTGAGAGGCTGGGTGGGTGGTGCCAAGACTGGACGTGATGGGTCGGGTGGATGAGACCTAAGTGACTGGCTCTGAGCTCGGGCTCCCCAGAAGCCTGTCATAGCCTAGTAGGGATATATAGGCTCCGCCCAGATCCTCTCCCTGGAGGCTGCCTCCAGGTAAGCCTGGGCTGGGAAGAAGTCTGAAGTGCAAACTGGAAAAAAGAACCCCTTTGCTTGGGGCCCAAATCTCAAGACCTCCCCATTAACCTTGTACCTTCCCCCCTACCTCCAGGCCCCACTGACCTAGATCATGGGTCACGTTGAAGCCATCTTGGGCCACAGCTGCTGCGAAGGCCAGGACTTGGGACCAGGGCAGCCTGAGGGGGCCGGAGAGCAGGGGGTGGAGGAGGTCCTGGGGGGAGGAGGAGGGGTCCTGGGGGAAGGGGGGTTCCTGGGAAGGAGAATCCTGGCAAGGGAAGGGGATATTAGGAAGGGGAGTTGGGAAGGAACGAATCCAGGAGGACAGGAAAAGGCCACCCATGGAGGGAAGTAGGCAGAGACCCCGGGGTCCCTGGGGGAGAGTCTTTACCTGCCATAGAGTTGATGAGCTTCATGTAGCCCTTTGACCATTCCGGGGACCCCCACCAAGAGCCCAGGCTGGGCGAGGCGGGCAGGCGAGGGAGAGAGGAGACCAGGTCACTGGAAGGGGGGGGGCTGGGCTGAACTCCGCAGAGCCCCAAGCCAGGAATGGCTGGCACAGGGGAAAGACATAGGCCAAGTATCCCAGGAAAGGGGCAAGCTTTCCCCCACAGGGTACCTTTCCCTCACCCCTGAATTCTTAAATGCAAATGCAGAAAGGTCTCTCATAGTTGAGAGATTTAATAAATTAAGCGAACCCTCCCAAAAGCCAGGACACAAACTTTCTAGGTAAAAATCAGTTCACATTAGGTAATAGGTACCCTTGTCATTTTAAGTGGGGCACAAAGGACCTCAGTTTAGCCAGTTCACCTTCACACCACCATGACCTGACCTGACCTGTGATAACTCAGGGGTGTTTTTGGGTTTTGCCATGGCACTAAATACCTACTTTTCCAAGTTACTGTCTTTCCTCCTTTGCCCTCTATAAATAGTGAGTTTGCCTCTAGTGTTTCTTTCAGCCAGCATGACAACGCCTGAGAAAGTTATAGTCGTTAGGCTTAGAATGAGATAGAGGAGTTTGTTTACTTTGGTTTTCTGAGACAGAGTTTCTCTGTGCAGCTATGGCTGTCTTGGAACTCACTCTGTGGACCAGTGTGGCCTTGAACTCAGAGAGCTGTCTGCCTCTGCTTCCCAAGTGCTGGATTAAAGGGGAGCACCGTGAGTGCTCAAAGGAGGCCTTATGCTTTTCTTCCAGGCAGGTGAGACCGTCAGAGAAGTAAGATGTTGTAATTAATCTGTTAGTAGTCATTCAATTTTATTTTGTGCATTTTATTTTAATTTAAAAATTATATTTAGGTATTAATTAGTGTGTGTGTGTATGTGTGTGTGTGTGTGTGTGTGTGCGTGTGCATATAACCATGATATGGGTGTGTGTAGCTCAGAGGAGACTTGTAGGAATCCATCCTCTCTTTCTACTTATGTGGGTCCTGGAGACTAAACTTAGGTTGTCAGGCTTAGTGACAAATGCCAGCACCAACCGGTCCTTGTTCTTTATTTTAAATTGGAGGAGGGCAAGCTGCCTGCCATTATATAGCTAAGAACATTTTGCTCAACTCATTCTGCCACCCCATGGTAAATACAAAGCACATCAATGCTCAGGTTAGGAAAAGGGAATGAAGGAGACCTCCCCCTCCCTTTGGACCCTCTCTTCTCACCAGGGTCCCCACCTTGGTGTCCCAGGATCTCTGTAGGGCCTCTTCTCTGAGGGCCCCGGGTGCAGACTCCCGGAAATCAATTACGTGGCTCTCATTCCGTCTGATATCATGTACCAGCATCACGCCCCCACTGGGAAAGACACAGAAAGTGGAACGAGATTACCTGTCACCCTTCTGAAAGATTCAACCACCACTCCCTTAATCCCCTATGGGAAGGTTGTAGGCTGTTGGCCACAGTGGGTCAGATGTTGGAGCCCCCTCCCCAGCAGGAATTCAGAAACTCAGCCACCCTACAAAGGGTAAAACCTAGGAGATAGGGAACCCAGGTTACTGGAGACTTTAATCCCTGATTAAGAAAAATGCAGAGACTGGGGGAACAGGCTGTTCTGTCCCCTCCCTAGACCAGAGCTGGACCCCTGCCAGCTTCCTGCACCTGCCTACTTGGTACATCCCCCTCCCCCCCAGGGCTGGATTATGTAAGGAAAAACCCCGTGTGAGGCCAGAAGGGGAATTTCGTTGGTAGAGCCTGGAGGGTTGGTCCTGCCAAGAGAATGATTTTTGTCAGCTTGTTCCTTTTCTGTGGCATATTTACGTCTGAGAGGGGGTGGCAAAATTAAGTGTGTGCGCCTAAGTGACAACATAAGGAAAGCAGGATGGATAAACGGCAGAGTGGCCAGCATCCTGGCCCACCGTGGGAAGGGAGCACTCGGCTCAATTTCAGATGGCTGTGGCCACACGGGAATGTGGGCCCCATGTTACCAGATTTCCCTGAGATGTTAGCTGCTAGCAATCTGGATTTTTATGAAAACTGTCAACATTTTAACCATAGCAAACTTTTTAAAAAATGTACAAACCAAACCAGCCTAGGTGCTGGATGTGACTTTTGAATGTCCAATTTGTAGCCTTGGTTTTAAGAACTCGGAGCCTTGGGTGTTTTTTCTGTGGACAAGGTCCAGAGTTTCCATCGGAGTCACAGGGATTTGTGAACCTGAGAGTTGGGGCGTCGTTGCCTTGGCTGATAGCCCACTGTTCCCTGTGAACCTCGTCTTACATATCACAAAACTTGTCTCCTGGTGGAAAACCATGAAAGCTTCTGAACACACCTCCATATCTTTATTCCATAGGGTCTGCGATTATGACTCCATCCAGGGAGAAAGAGTGAAACTGGCCATTGAAAGAGAAAACGCCTTAGTTTTCTACGTTTTCCCACCTTCGCCTTAAGCTCAAACCTAGAGACACCTGCAGCCAGGCCCATAGACCAGGAGACAAGAAGTAGGCCTGAGGGACCCAGGCCTCCACCAGGTCCTTACCCAGCTCCTTACCCGCCCAGGCCAGAACTGTGTGGAGCCACAATCCCCAAACACAAGGCTGCTGCCACAGCTGCATCCACGGAAGAGCCCTGTTTACTGAGGACCTCCATGCCCAGCGCCGTGCAACGGGAGGCGTCTGTCACCACAGCACCCTGCTGGAAGATCTAGGAGCAAGAGAAGAGCGGGCTGGTAGGGCCCTCCAACACCCTCACGCACCTCCATTAACCTAGAACCTCTCTTTTCCTGTTCTCTTGTCTGGAGCCATTTCCCTCCTCTTCCCTTCCTCACCCCAGCCATTCAATCCCCATCACCCTCTCACCCCCTTCACCACGTTCCCTTCTGTCCATCTGCTCTCCTCACCTGGGGATCCCCGAAGTAGATTTGCATGACCAGCGCCACGGTGACACCCGTGGCGAAAGTGAGGCAGGCGGTGACGATGACCGTGAGCCCGTCCTGGCGGCAGGAACACTCGGCTGCTGCAGCTGAGAATGGGTCTTTGCGTGTCTCCCGTAGGGGTGACCCGTCCTGGCTGCCCATCTCCGAGGATGACGAAGGCAGCCTCTGAAGCCGGGCAGACTTCAGGAAGGAGTCCGGGTCTGTGGAGAGGTTGGGTGTCCGCCTGGCAGCCTCCTATCAGGGCCTGTGGCCCTCAGGGTTGGGCGTTCCACACACCCCTCCGCCCCGCCCATCACACAAACCCATTGCTCTGCACCGCTCAGTTTTCCTCCACTCCAACACACCTTAGGGCTCTCAGGATGCCAGTCCCCAGGTGGAAAAAGACCTCAAACAGGCCTCAGAAAGGTTGAATTTCTGCCTTTAGTGAATACCCAGTCCAAGTTCCATGAGTCTGGTTCTCCGGGCTGAGAATAGCCAGGAGTGCCCTGGAAACCTTATCCTAGCTGGGTATCAGCCTCCAGAACAAGGAGGCTACTATCAAGCCAGCTACCTTGGCTTCCAGCCTTGCTCCACGCATCCATTCATTCAATGGAAACTAGAGCGAATAATTGCCACCTTTGCAGATGGTCTCAGGCCAATGGAGGAGAAGAAAATAAATAAGTAAATGCGTTGTGGTAGATGTTATAAAAAGCATGAGGGGCTGGGGAGTGGCTCAGTCTGCAAGCATGAGGACCAGAGTTCAACTCCCCAGCACCCACCTAACATGTTCCTGACACCATTGTGGGGAAGTCACAGGTTGAGCCTGAAAACTAGCTAGCCTGAGAAGGCCAGCTTCCGGCTCAGCGAGAGACTGACTCAAGGTAGTAAGGCTGAGAGCAATAGAGGGAAGATATCCAGATATCCAAGGTTCTACTATGGCCTCTGCCTTCATACATGCTCCCATGAGCAAGTGTGTACACACACACACATTCCCACATACATACACACACACACGTACAACTAAAAAAACTACACTCCCACACACATTCCCTTACAACACTCTCCCCACCATTCACATCCCCCCTCACCTCCACAGTCCACACACACACACACACACACACACACACTAGAGCATGAAATGAAATGTGATGTTGGAAGAGAGGTTGCTTATGAGGGAAATAAAGGAAGGGCCTCATGAGAAAATGACTCCTGAACTGAGAATGAAGGGACAAGAAAGAGCTTCCACCAAGAGAGAACAGAGATTTTGTACAGAGTGTTCCAGGAAGAGAGAACAGCAGGTTCAAAGGCCCTAATGTAGAAACGAGTTTGACATTTGAAAGAAATAACAGGTCTGGTGGCTCTGGTGTGGCAGCAAAAGAGGCGGAAAAACCCAGTCAGAGTGGACACCAGTCCTGTATACTGGTCCTGTGAACACTGAGAACTTGGACTTGACCTCTTTCTGAGAGGCCCCTAGAGAGCTGGGAGACTGTGAAGCAATCTGTGATAGTTTGAATAAGAATGGCCCTCCACGGCTCATATGTTTGAATGCCTAGTCAACATGGAATGGCCCTATTTTGAAAAGATTAGGAGATGTGGCCCTGTTGGAGGAAATGTGTCACTGAGGGTGGGCATCCAGATAGGGAACTTTCAGCTACTCTCCTGCAACCAGGTCTGCCTGAGTGCTGCCATGTTCCCTGCATGATAATAATGGACTAACCCTCTGAACCTGTAAGCCAGCCCCAATTAAATGATTTCTTTTCTATGAGTTGCCATGGCCATGGTGTCTCTTCACAGCAAGGGGGCACTGACTAAGACACCATCTGGTTTGTGTTTTCATATGTTCCCCCTGGATGCTGTATGAAGAGCAGACTGGAAGAAAACAAGAGTGGAGGCGAGGGAGCGTTGAAAGCCACGTGTGAACAACTCACTTCAAGTCATCAACCTCTCCTTCATTCTAACAACACAGTTAATCCCTAACACGGGGCCGGCTACAGGATTCCATGAAGCAACGTACCCATGTAAAATGCTGGGCAGGGCTGTGCACACATGTAAGTCCAGCACTGTGTGACAGAGACAGGACAATCCTGAGCGCTAGATCCTGAGCCAGTCTAGCTGAAAAGGCCAGCTGCTGGTTCAGTGCTAGGCTGTCTCAGGGGATGAGGTAGGGAGTACTACAGGATGATGCAGTCAGGTCTTACTCTGGCCTCCACACAAACACCTCTTCCCCAAGTGCTCTCCTCTGGGTGCTATTACCTCAACCCACTCCCCAGTGACCAAAGAGTTCTAGATATTTGTGAACAAGGAAGTAAGAGGATGACTTAATTGCCTTACTTACTTAATGTATACACAGTAAGTTCTTATAAGTTTAAACATTTGAGTGATTACACTGAACTTTGACTGTCATATTTCTCATGTTTACTTGATAAAAATCCAAAGTCTTTGACTTGTTTAGGAATGTTTAAGGACCTCTATCTTTTATGTAAATAAGAAATCACAAACAGCTGGGCGGTGTTGGCGCACGCCTTTAATCCCAGCACTTGGGAGGCAGAGGCAGGCGGATTTCTGAGTTCCAGGCCAGCCTGGTCTAGACTGAGTTCCAGGACAGCCAGGACTACACAGAGAAACCCTGTCTCGAAAAAACCAAAACAAAAAAAAGAAAAGAAAAGAAAAAAAAATCTACTTACATTTTTAGTGTGTGTGTGTGTGTGTGTGTGTGTGTGTGTGTGTGTGTGTGAGAGAGAGAGAGAGAGAGAGAGAGAGAGAGAGAGAGAGAGAGAGAGAGAGACAGCTAGCTCCAGCCGATTTGAGCTTTCTAAGTAGCCTAGGCTGGCCTACCACTGGAGGCAATCTACCTGTCTTTACCTCCTGAGGACTGTGAGTACAGGTGTGAAACACCACATCTGACTTAAATTCCTTTTTAAAAAGGTTTAAATTTATCATTATTAGTGTGTGTATGTGTGTGTGTGTGTTAGAAAGAGAGACAGACAGAGAGAATTAGAGACAAAGACAGACAGACAGACAGACAGACAGACAGAAACACAGACGGAAGGAGTGCTGTACCACAGCACATGTGACCGTCAGAAGACAGTTTTCTGAGGCTGCTTCTCTCCTTTCACCTTGTTGAGGCAGAGGCTCTCTTCTTGCGTCTGCTGCTTTTCATACCCCAAGCTAGATGGTGAGCTTCCCGACAGTTGTTCTGTTTCTGCCTCCTATCTTACTGAAGGAGTTTTGGGATTAGAGCTGCAAACCACCACTTTTGGCTTCTGATGAGTTTGGTGGGTCAAGTCATCAGGTTTGCATGGCAAGTGCTTTTACCTAACTGAACCATCTCCACAGCCCTACCCCTTTCTCATTCATCTCCTGTGTGCATGCACATGAGCTTACACATGCACCGCATGTGTGTGCGTGCAAGGGTACACACATGTCCACCTGTGGAGATCAGAGGACACCTTGCAGGAGTTGGTTCTCTTCCACTATATGGATCCTGGTCTTGAACTTGGGATGTCAAGCTTCATGCCATTTCGCTGGCACCATACCCAGCTTTTTTTAAACGTGGGCTCCAATTGAGTTAGTGCTTTCGCATTTATACTTCTTTAAAATTTTAGCATATAGACTTTGAAATAAAAAGTAAAAACTACACAGACATAAGAACTGGAGGATGGCTGGATGTGGTGGTGCACACCTTTAATCCCAGCACTCAGGAGGTAGAGGTTGGTGGATCAATATGAGTTCGAGGGCAGCCTGGTCTACACAGTAAGTTCCAGGACAGCCAGATTTTCATAGACAGAGACTCTGTCTCCAAAGCCAAACAGAACTGAAGATAAACTGGATAACTGGCTCTGAGGCTAAGCTCTGTGCTGTTCCTGCTGAGAACTGGGGTTTAGTTCCCAGCACCTATGCTGGGTGATTCCTAACTCCAGCTCCAGGGATCTGACACCTCTGGCCTCTATACTGTACCAAATGCAGATACCCACACATACACATAATTAAACATAAAAATAAAATCTTTAAAAATAAGAATAGACTGCACATAGTGGCACATGCTTTTAATCCCAGCACTCCAGAGGCAAAGCTAGGGAGATCTCTAAGTTCAAGGCCAACCTGGTCTACAGAGTGAGTTCCAGGATAGCCAGGGCTACTCAGAGAAACCCTGCCTTTGGGGGGGGGGAGGGGAAGATAGAGAAAGCAACTTTTACTTCCTTTAATATTTTATTTTGTTTTTACATTAAGCAAATAATATGTACTTTGTTGTTGTTGTTGTTTTGGTTTTTCGAGACAGGGTTTCTCTGTGTAGCCCTGGCTGTCCTGGAACTTACTCTGTAGACGAGGCTGGCCTCGAACTCAAAAATCTGCCTGCCTCTGCCTCCCAAGTGCTGGGGTTAAAGGTGTGTGCCACCACCGCCCGGCCTGTACTTTGTTTTTTAATTCTTTTGATTTTTACATTTCTTATTGTAATTTCATATGTACATGTGTTTTGGCTGCATATGTATCTGTACACTATATGTGTGCCTTATGCCCTGTTTTTAACTTTTTAATTTTTAAAAATTAGCTTGTCAGACTGGCTGGAGAGGTAGCCCAGAGGTTAAGCAGAGTACTGCCTGTTCTTCTAGAAGGCCTGGGTTTGGTTTCCAGCACCCACATGGAGATTCACAAGGGTCTGTAACTCCAGTTCCAGGGAATCCAATGCCCTCGTCTAACCTCTTCGGGCACGAGGTGCATGTGGTACATGGATGTGCAGGCAAAACACCCACATACATAAGATGCTAAAAACGCTTTTTAAAAAGTTTGTTATCCTTAGATAACCATGGTATCCTCAGATAATCATGCTTGTCTCTAAACCTCAACGTCACCACTAGCAGACTGTAGATGAGAATTCATTAAACACACACACACACACAACCAACAAATGTTAAATATCCATTGTGGATACAAAAACCTTAGAAGTATCAAAAGAAGGGCAAGAGGGGCTTTGAATTTTTATTTACTTATTGTATGAGGTACATATGTGTATGTGTGATATATGGGTATATGATGTGTGTTCACAGACATATATGATCTTGTATGTAAGTTCAAGCATGTGTGGAAGTTAGCGGACGGCCTTGGGTATTACTCCTGGTCTTCCATCTCGCTTGAGACAGTCTCTTGCTTGCAGCTCTGTGCATCAGGCTGGCCCATGTGCTGCTGAGTCCCTGTCTCCATCCCCCATCTCACTGTAGAAGCACTGTCATGTCTAGCTTTTTAGATGGATTCTGGAGCTCTGAACTAAGGTGCACACACTTGGGTGACATGCTGATGATATAGTAGGTATTTCACATATATTTCCTCAGTGAAGTATTTTCATGACTTCATGAGCTAGGCTCCGCTTTCCTCATTTACAGATGAAGAAATGGCTATCTACAGCCATAACACGAATATGTGGGAGAATGGAGGCCTTGATGTCACCTTTCTCTGTCACTCAATGGCCACTTCTCTATTGATTCATGTGGCATTGGTGGCTATTTCCAATGCCGCAAACCAATCCAGTGAGCTGGGTGAGTGTAGTGGCTCACATCTGTGACACCTGCACTTGGAAAGTAGAGGCAGAAGGATCTGTGATCAAAGTTTGTCTGGGATAAATGAAGCCTTGCCTCAAAAAAAAAAAAAAAAAAAAAAAAAAAAAAAGCAAATAAGTAAAAATCCAACCTTGCTAGTTGATTTTAGTTGCTATTTCAAGGTACTTGCCTTAAATGGCCCCACCACAACTAGATCTATTTAAGATTATTCAACATATTAAGTTACTCATTTATTTAGCAAAATTATATACTGAGAAAAAATACCAAAAATGGGGAAAGGGAGGCTCTTGAGTACATATCAGGTGCTCTGCATACATAGTAGGGCAATAATCCCATTGATAAAAGCAAGAGCGATATACTGGGAGATTTTGGTTTGGGGCCAGAAGAAAACAGTTTATTAGAGACAGGCTTGTGGCTGGAACTTACAATCCCAGCACTCAAGAGGCTGAAGTAGTGAGGCTGCAATAAGTCTGAAGCCAGTGTGGGTTGCAATAGTGAGTTCCAGGCCAGCCTTGGCTATATAGTGAATTCCAGTCCAGCCTGAGCTACAGAATAAGATCTTAGTCTCAAAATAAACAAAAGCCCAGTATACTTTCAGAGAAAGGTGGGTTTAATTTTAATTATCCTGAATTAATGAGACACAAGGCATTGCTATCTGAAGGTGGCTGGTCAAAATATTTAGTTTTCTTTCTCTTCCATGTTTTTTCAAAAACTGGTTATAACACATCCTAGGCTGGACTTGAACTCTCTTAAGGGGGAGAGTTCTGAACTTGGGGTGACATTCAGAAGAGCGGAGTGATGCATGAACTTGAAGTGAGGGCAGCAGCAGGAAGTGCAGCTGTGTGACTTAGGAGTCACACAGGTGTGACAGGTGATGATATGGTGGTCAGATGGAATTTAGGAGATTCTCAGGAGGGAAAATATAGAAAACCAGGTCACATTTTGAAAGTGAGAACAGAAGGAAAGATTCAAAGGTGGCTTCTGGGCATCTACTTTGGACTCCAAAAGGCAGTGTCACTCACTGAGAATGGCACTGGACAAAAAGGAAGCCTGTGGGGAAGACATGCTGATTTAGGCATAGAATGTTGTGTATCTACAAGACACCTGGAGGCTAATGCCCGGGAGAGGAAGTCCTGTGTGACTTCCATGTGGACGAAAGGACGAGTGTCCTAACTTTGGAGCGGTCACTGATTAGCTCTCTTTTCTCCAGGGTCTGCTGTGGGGTGCAAGTGCTTTTGGAGAATTCCTCCATACCCAGGCCCAACCATGGACCTGGCAAAGAAGACAGGGCAGTGCCACTAGGTGGCACTACTAGGCTGAGGATATAGAAGGTCAAGTCAGCCTACAAACTGGTCTTCCTGGACCAAAAGAGTCTTGGGACTTGGAAACAGGCCTAGGTGACATGGCATCAAAATGCTCACACGGTTATGATGGCAAGGCCCTCCAAAGCAAGTCCTAAGAACCTTGGTGTACACCCTTGTGGTAAGGTTTAAATTCCTGGGAGCCTGGGTAACCAGACTTTAGGATGAATTTCTAGGCAAGTTTTCTACCACTGAGTTATCCCCCCAGCCCCTCTCTGTTGAATTGCCCCCAAGGCATTCCTGAGGTCTGGAAACTCCATTCCCTATGATTACTTCATCATGGCAGCTTCTCTCTTTCCTCTGTTCATTCAATAATTATTTACTGAGTACCCAACACTTTGCTGAATGCTGGAAAAAGAAGAGTGGATTAAAAAAAAGCCACAATCTCTGCCCTTAGAGGCCTCACAGACATGTAGTAAAATCCTCACTGCCTGAATAAATAACCACAGGATATAAGTGTATGTATGTATGTATGTATGTATGTATATACATATATACACATATATATATTATATATATACATATATATTATATATATTTTGCAATGATTTTAACGAGGGGCCAGAAGAAGACAGGTCAAAGGTTCCACTATGTTATTTAGGACAGATGGATATCCTTTGTTGAAGTGATGGAGAAAAGGAAGGCCCAGTACAGGGTAGGCACACCTGCTGTAGTGAGTGAGTCAGTACTGCACTACTCTTCATCTCTGAATAGAAAACCTGGATTGACCAGGTGGCTGGTGTCAATAGATGACCAGGCTGGTTCCACCAGGACATCCTTTCCCACATCCTCTTTTCTACCGCCAAGGCTATTGGTCCCCCAAGAAAATTAGCTTTGATAAGCAGCTCTGATATTTGAGGACCCAAAGTCTCCATGACCCATTCTCACACCCATCACAGGTAAAGTGAGATCCAGTCAGGATGGTGGGATCTGGTAGTCAGAAAGCAGGGGAGAGAGTTGCCATGCCAGGGGTGACAACGGAAGAGCCAGGCTAAAAAGAGCTGGAGCATCCTCCTCCAGCACAGAACGGGATAAAGATCAAGTGCAGGCTCCACCAGGAGGAAGTCAGAGGGAAGCAGAATGCTCTAATGCCAGGAAGTGACGTTGAGGGAAAGAGGGCAGAGGGATGCAGGATGAAGAATGGTGGGGTGCACAGAGCTGGACCACATGGACAGGAGAGATAGCATTAGCAAAGGAATACCAAAAGATCTCTTGGTCCCCAGCTCTCTCAAGCCTGGCTTCCTTCCCAACCTTCATCTCCTTCAGTTTCTGCAGAGGGTTGAGAACACAGTAAAATTTGGAGACTGCTTCCTGGGGAACAGATCTTGTTGCTGACCAGAAGCTCCTACCAACCTGACTAACATCCGGGCCAGATCCACATCTCTGGAAGGGGTAGGGTAATCCACAGAACAGCAAAGGCACTGTAGTCCCCAAGGACTTTGAGAGGTCATGCAGTCCATCCCCTGTCTCCCAATACCCAGAATTCCCAGACAGAGAGGAATCATATTTTCTTTACCCCTCTCTGGACATGAAGAGATAGATTCTCAGCTCTTCTCCGGACACTCTGCTTCCCATAATCCCTGGCTGTGGTGAAGTTCTCCTTAAGATCTAGACTCCATCCCGCCTGCTGCAGTCTCCTACTTGGCTTCTTCTATCCTGTCCTCTGTGGCTAGAGAAAAGCCTTTACTAGGTGATCACAGCTGTTCTTTAGGCTCTCCAGCATCCCTTCCTTCTCAATAGGTTCTTCCTAAAAGGTAATCATAACCCCTCCTGCTGCAGTCCTTGCATCCCCTCCCGTGTCGCATCCTACGTCTCTAAAGCAAAAATACCCCTTTCCCCACCAGACAGTTAACAGGGCTGAGGGAGAAGGGGAGAGGTCCAGGATGCAGATGATGGATGAAGGAGATGGGAGAATGGAAATGGATGCTCAGAACAGGAGGAGGTGGACTGGGACACCAGCCCCCACCCTCACCCCTCAAGGCGGGGCAGGGATGGGGCCAGAGGGCCTCACCAGTATCCGGGTCTCCCAGGAAGGCGTCCTCGTCCTTACGGCCCCTCAGTGGGGCCGCAGGCGCTGGTTCGTCCTCCGGCAGTCTCGGGAAGCTGGTGATGCTCATGTAGTCCACTGGCGAGTAGGCGCCTAGAGCGCTCTCCTGGCTAGCCTCGTTCTCTGCCGCCATCCTCGCCCTAACCCCCAGCAGCGCAGAGCCTGCCGGAAGTGGCAGTGAAGAGGGGGGTGCGAGGGCGGAGGGCGGGGTCTGAGCTCCTGGACAGCCGGGAGGGGGCGCCCCCACCCTCAGCAGTGTCCTAGTCTGACTCGCCCCCGCCTGCTTAAGTCTACTGTGCAGCCTGCAGGCAGGTGCAGGAGGATGGGAGCCCAGAGGACAGTGGAAGGTTGCCAGGAAGAGGCCGCTACTCTCGGATCCTCAAACAATCCCTAGTCCTTCTTCCTTCCAGTCTGAATCCAGTTCAGATTCCATATGCTTCTAGGACCACAGACTGACTTTTGAGCGCAAATTTCTCCTTGACCTCAGATCTTCTGACCACTCACTTCTTGGACCCCAAATCTCTCTGTAGTCGCCAAGATTATCCTTATCTGATCTCAAACTACTCCTCCGACCCCTCTCAGACTACTCTTCACAACCCCAGGGCTCTTTTTGACTTACGCCTCTGGCTTCGTTTCACCCCAACCTTTTCAATCCCCAACCCCTATTTCACTCCGACTACTTTTTCAAGTGCAGACCCCTCTTGAACCTCTCTTTCGCTCTCACATCCCTTCCCACACCCACCCAATGGCTCACACTCCTCCTTCTGGAACCGCCCTGATGTATCAGCATGGGAGGTTGGCCCCTCTTGAAAGCCCACCCCAACTTTAGGATCTTTAGAAGCAAATCCTCAGATTCCACTCCAGGAAACGTGATTAAGTAGACCAGAATATGGTCTTTGGAACATTAATATTCTTTGGCATTTTAAAGAATGCTTGATGTGATTCTGGAGCCAAAGTAAAAGAAGTAACAATGGTGTGGTAGAACAGCACGGTGGGATGGGAAGGATAAACGAGTAAGAACAGAGGCTTAGGGAGTAACTCCTTTGTAGAGTGCTTGCCTGTGTGAGGGTTTGACACCCAGCATCAGAAGAAAAAAGGAAAAGAGGAGGAGGAGGTGGAGGAGGAAGAGGAGGAGGAGGAGGAGGAAGAGGAGGAGGAGGAGGAGAAAAGAAACAAAGAAGAGAGAAAAGGTAAGAATGAGAATGTGTTTCTGTACTTGCCAAGCCCATCTCTGGAACTGCTCTCCTAGCTCCAAGTATGAAAGTTATGAGTTCTAACTTCTATTATTCAGTCCACAAACAGGGAGGTGGGGTTGGTGAAGCTATGGATACACAATATTCCTTTCTTTCCCGATCCCTGGCTCCAGGCTCGGTGTGACTTGAACGGTTTTAGCATTTACCATGGAACACGGAGCTGCAGTGCTACTTGTAGACAGCAGGGGGCAGCAGTAGACAGGGAACAGTTGCAGGAGAAAGGTTTAGGAAGGATGGCGGGTCAGAGCTGGGCAGTGGAGCTGGGAATAAGGAGGGATGGTAGTCTTCGGATCAATAGGCAAACTTACTTTTGCTTTCTTCCCCATAGAGAGGTTCTTATTAGCAAGGTCTATAGGGATCATTGTTTCTGTGATTCCCTCAATTCCAATCAGAGTTTTGTCCCCACTAAAGGAGATATGTGTCACCTGGGTGCTGTCCACTGCTTCAGCCTATGTAGAGGCTCCTCAGTGAGGACTGAACCCTCTCATCGGGGTTCAGATAGCCTTAGTGAAGTCTTTATCCCCTACATGAAAACCTGTTTCTTAGCCCAGTAATGCCACCTGCATCCTATAAGCAGGGCTTTTCCATGGGGTCTGAGACCTCCAGAAAAAGCTCTGCCTCCTTAATATAGTTCATGCAATTTCAATGACGTGTGTATTTGTTTAGAGGAGTTGATGTCTCCTTGACAAAATATCTGTTCCCTCACCGAGACCCTTGTCTATTCTACAAGGTCTGTATGTGCTTAGTGAGCCTCAAAACCTCCCCTTAGGATCCGGTAGGCTCTGGATCAGATATCAGAGCATGAGTTTTTCAATTTAGGGCGAGCTAAGCTTATGGTCAGTTGGACAAAGATCAGGGTAGCAGGTGGGTAGATGGGTCACAAGCCCTGTGTAGACATTAAACTGTAGGAGCTGCCTGCTTCAGACCTCAGATTCACCCTTGTAGCTAAATATTTAAAGATCCTTGTCTTGACAGTCTGAATTGTTAGATGAGGTAGTTCTTGGTGATAACTGTAGGAAGAAAATTGAGAGTGTCCAACTCGGCTTCCTTTTGGGTGAAGAGGATAGAGGGAAGTCAGAGGGAAGTAAACTCAATTTGTGGCAGATAGGAGTGTACCTGTACTTAGGTGAATTAAAGAATGTAAATTTTCCTCTTTATACTTGTATTGCATTTTACAAGCTCTGGCTTCTGTTTGTATTAGTAAAAACAGACAACACAAGAACTCAGGCCTGACCCTAACTTGATCATTATTTGCTCCCCGACTTTGTGAAATTTCCCTTCCTTTCCTGAATTTACCTTTAGTGCAAAGAGAACTTGTGCTTTTGGGGCCACGATCTGAAGGATCCTCTTCGTCTTCACTTAAGAGTCTTGTGCTTTAGATCAGGATGGAGATTTATGGAGGCAAAAAGAATGACATGTCCTAAGAGGTGGGAGAGAATCAGAACGAGTTGGCAGGAAGGGCCATATCCAGGAGCTGTGCCCTCAAAGTCGCGGAGGAATTTTTCCTTGGGAACGGAATAGGGGTGCTGCTCGGTGGGAGACTTGGAGGAGTGTCACCCAGAAGGAACTGTACTGCACCTGGCTATCCAACTCTGGAGTGACAGGATCGCGCAATCAGACCACGGTAAGTGCACAACAGATGACACAATGCCTCTTATTAGCCAGCCCTTCACGTCTCAAGCTACGCAGTGCCATAACCCAACCCCTATCTGTCACTCCAAGACCCTAACTTGGTCACTCCACAGCCCTGCCTCCTCTCGTGTCACATCCAGCCGGGCTACACCCCATCACTCCACGGGCCCGCCTCCTCGCCTGTCACCTCTGGCCCCGCCCCTCCTCTGTCATTCCAAGGCTCCACCCCTCTCCTGTCATTCCCTGACCATTCCTTCAGCTTTCACTACGGCCCCACCCCTTCCGGCAAGTCAGCTCCGCCCTTACCCCCCGCTTTTCTTCAGCGGTTTTTGCTGACCCCGCCCCTTCACACATGGCCCTACCCACTATTGGATGCCTAGAGCACGGCCTCTAGCCTCAGGCTCCGCCCTCACCCGAGGCCCCGCCTCTAGGGTCGACCTGTTTTCCCCGCCCCGGCACCCGCTGCGACCGCAACGGCGACCAAGGTGCTCAGAACTTGTCGCGATGGGGCTTCCCGAGGAGCGGCGCAAGAGCGGCAGCGGGAGCCGGGCTCGCGAGGAGACTGGCGCCGAGGGCCGGGTGCGGGGTTGGTCCCCGCCGCCGGAGGTCAGACGCTCGGCGCACGTCCCCTCTCTGCAGCGCTACCGCGAGCTGCACCGGCGTTCTGTGGAGGAGCCACGGGGTGAGGCTGGGCCCGGGCGACTCTTGGGGGCGCCAGTGAGCAGGGGAGCGGGAGTCCAGGGGGACTTACCAAGCTCCGTTAGAAAGAGAGATGGAAGGTCCCTGAGGGAGAAGGAGAAGGGATTCGAAAGAGATGGCGTTCGTGAGAAGAAGGAGGGATCGTGAGGCGAGACTTCCTAGAAGTTGGGGGACTCTCCGGCGACTTGGCAGTTTTGTGAAATACGAGTTTTCATGAGGAGATGCGGGTTCTGTGAGAAGAAGCAGGGGTTCGGTGAGGAAAAAGTTCCATGAGAAAAAGAGCCCTTTAGGTGAAAGGAAGGGCTCCAAGGAGCAAGGGTGAAGCTTGAGGGAAGGAGGGCCCTGAAGAGAGAGAATTACCTTTGCCTGCAATTCAACAATTGCCTCCCTCAGAACTTTAACGAATGCGCTCATCTCATTTTGCTCAGCGTCAGTGCAAGATCTGTTTCCCATCTAGGAGTCCTGCCTCTGTGTAAAATAACAGCAATCCAAAAATATAATTGTACAAGTTGTCAAGATGCCGATTTTTTGGTTGCTTCTGGGGTTTTGTTTCTTTGATTTTTGTTTTAAAAAAATAAATTTGGACCTAAATTCTAGTAACTCAGATTCTGAGAGATAATTCTTTGCCTTGACACCATTCTTAAGAGTCAGGACAGTTTAGGATGCAAAACCAAATCCTGGCCAGGCCTGGCGCATATGCCTTTAATCCTAAGCACTGAGGAGGCAGAGGCAGGTCTTTGTAAGTTCAAGGCCAGCCTGGTCTGCTTAGGTGGTTCCAGGACAGCCAAGGCTCCATAGTGAGACCCTGTCAAAACAGAAAACAAATAACAATAAAATCCCACCACCACATCCTGGTTGAGAGGCAGAATATTTTGTAATAAGGTAAACACAAGCCACGAATCACGCTCAGAAAAATACATAAATAGTTTTGTTTGCAGTCTTAGACAGATTTCAAAAACCTATATTGAATTTATTCATCTCTAAAATAGGAATAATAACACTAGATTCATAGATTAGGAAGTCTGAAGTGGGTAATAAAGGGTCCATTATCGAATATTTGATACCCAGCAGCCACTAAATAAGTAATGATTTGTTTAACAAAAAATGTGGATGAGGCAAATACTAAGCAATGCAAAATAGTATTGAGTCAAGTGTGAAGTTGTTCATTGCTACAAGAAGTGTCCAACTTTCAGCCCTTGGGTGTCTTTCCCTTCTCTTTCTGTGTATTTTCTTCTATCACGACATCCCTCTATTTCCCTGGGGTAAGCTGGTACTACACAGCAATTCCTATTCTATGGATATAGCCACACACCTTGTTTTTTACTTATATTTTGTTCCCAAGTTTCACAGGACTACAGACCATTTGTGTTTCACACACCTTGATGATATTATACTGAACAAGTTTGTGAGGTTTACTACCAAACCTGATTTCTTCCTTAATTTATTCTTTCTTGACATAAGTTTCTTTTTTTCTGGTAGTGTTAATGGCATTATCCTAAACTATAAATTTCTTCTGTCATCATCTTCTCATATCTCTTTTATACCTTATGAATTATTATTGTTTACTAAGCAGTATTTCAGTTTTATTTGATGTGGGTACAACCCACTTTTTATAGAGAAGGAAACTGAAGCTTAGAAAGACTAACATACATACAGTCATAAAGTAAGGCTTTCATGAACTTAGGATTTAAACCAATATCCACTTGACTAGAGAACCTATACTCTGAATATTATGCTATTCTCTGATTCCACAATTTGTGTTTTACCAAATTCTGTCAAATACTACTTCAAAATATCTCTCAGATTGACCCTTTCTTCCATTCTCACAGGCACTGTCAAGAAAGCAGGAAGCAGTCTCCTAATTTGTCCCCTCCTCCCTAGTCTTAACACCTTCAATTGTTCCAGCAGACGTATCTAACACCATTAGGCTGATATGCCGGGAACATGGCTTTCATATGTCATTGTAAAAAATGTTCTGTGCATGTGTGTATATGTGAGGGTCTTGGTACATAGTCCTGGCTGGCTTTTTAAAAAAATGGTCATTCTATATATATATATGAAACTAGTTTTTATGACTTTTTAATTGTTGGACTTTGGAGTTTGTTTTAAGGTGTGTGTGTGTGTGTGTGTGTGTGTGTGTGTGTGTGTGTGTGTGTGTGCATGTGTATGTGTGTGTGTTGACTAGAGGACAACTTTGGTGGCTCAGCAAGCCCCAGAGATCTACCTGTCTCTGCCCTCAATGCACTAGAGGGACAAATGAGTGTCACTATGCCATATCCTTGTGCTTGTGTGGCAACCATGTTATGGACTGAACTATTTCTTCAGCCCTAGTTTTATTATTTATGAATTTTTTTGTAGTCAGTGTTTCATGTAGCCCAGACTGGCCTCAAATTTCCTGTTAGCTAAGGCTGCCTTTGAACTTCTCTGGCTCTACCTTTGAGGGTATATATGTATATATTTCTAAAATTAAGTTAGCAAATAAAGCTTCTAAAAAGTTTTATAGCTTCTCTTTGCTAGACATTTCTTACAGTGTTGCTGATGTATAAAAGTATCTGATTCCATAGGCAGATCTTATGTAGCCAAGCATAGAGTTAAAATTTTTTTTTAAAAAAATTCTTGTTTTATAGATATACATATAGTATCACCTTGGGTTTATTTAATTTTTTATATCCTTACTAGATTGAAAAGTTGCATACCATGTGATTTAGCTTTCACATATATTGCCTTGTCCCACTATGCCAAATTATGAATTAATTCCTGCTGATATTTTCGTTATTTTCAGTGTTTTAGCCTCAAATAGTTTCTCTATCATAAAATAGTTTCAAACCTCACTTGGTTTCATCTCATACCATTTTCATTTGATTCCAGAGTAAAATATATACCTATCTTTTGAAAATTAGCGAGAATGTCTTCTCAAGGAAATTCAAATCTTGACTTAGTAACCTGTGAAATCATACTGTGCTAGGCACTGCATGGATATGATTTAAATAGGTGGTAAAATCTGAATAGAAATTTTTGAGAGAGAGAGAGAGAGAGAGAGAGAGAGAGAGAGAGAGAGAGAGAAAGAGAGAGAGAGAAAGAGAGAGAGAGAAAGAGAGAGAGAGAGAGTACTAGATACAAGGTCTTATATAGCACATGCTGGCTTTGAACTCCCTGTGTAAAGACTGCTCTTGAACTCCTGATACTTCTGCCTCTACCTCCCAAGTGCCTAGATCATAAAAGGCATGTGCCATCACTCTTGGCTCTAGAGAGTCAGCTTTGAGTATACAAGGAACAATTTGGGTCAACATTTGGGAATAGCCTGTAGGTGGGAGGGTAACAGATGACTAGGTTAGATGGATAATGAGTTCTAGGACAGGGTGATTGTAACTTTGTCCTGTGCATATACTAGTAATCCATCTGATGATAAATATGTTTGATACTTAGTGATATGTGGACATCTCTTTTTGTTGCAGAGTTTTGGGGAAACATTGCCAAAGAATTTTACTGGAAAACCCCATGCCCTGGCCCATTCCTCCAGTACAACTTTGATGTGACTAAAGGGAAAATATTCACTGAGTGGATGAAAGGAGCAACTACAAACATCTGCTACAATGTGCTGGATCGAAATGTTCATGAAAAAAAACTGGGCGACAAAGTTGCTTTTTACTGGTAAAAATATTTATAATAGTCTATGGCAGAGAACAATCTCAAATTCATATAGTGCTTTATAATTCACATTGTGCTTTATCATTAAATTTTTAAAAAATATTATTAAAATTAACTAATTGCGTGTGGGTGGCATGTGAGTGTGAAGGTCAGAGGGCACCTTTCAGAAGTTGGTTCTGTCATTCACATTGTGGGCTGTAGGGATTGAACTCAGATCATCAGGCTTATGGACAAATGCCTTTTACCTGGTGATATCTTGCTACCCCATACCTGCAACTCCAAATATCTTGAGACAGAGTCTTACTGTAAAATCCTGGCTGGTCTGGTATTTGCTATGTAATGAACACTTGTTTTAAACTTGCAACAACCCTCCTGCTTCAGCCTCCTAACTGATGGAATTACAGTTGTATTCATCCACACTGGACTGTCACAAAGTACTTCAAATTCCATAAACTTACTTGGTGCTTACAGTAACCAAAAGAGTAAGCAATGGATCATTAATTTGATATTTCAGTGAGGAATAATAAATCAAGGAAGTTACATTATTTTCTTCAAATCACATAACTACTGGGTAACAGGGGCCAACATAAAATCAAGTGGCCCTCCCAGTCTCGGTTTAAGGTTGCCGATGAGGAGAATGGGTATATAGAGAGAACAGGACTTGGTTGCTTTTTTTCATTCTTGTGTTGGAACAAAAATTGAGAGTTATGTTTTTACCAACTCTGTCATTGTTATCATTACTTTTTATTGAGTTAAGTCTTAGATACTATGTTTAGCAGCTTAAGAAATAACATATTTGATGCCCACAGTAACTACAATAGCCACTATGCCTGGCAAGATTTCTTTTTAAAATATATATGCTTTATTAGTTATTTGAAATCTCTTAAAATATATTTGGTCATATTCAATTCCAATTCTTCCCCCTAATTCCTCCCAGGTCTACCCACATGCCTGCCCCCTCAGACTTGTCTTTGTGGGACTCCAGTGTATGTTAACACTGTCTCTAATAAGTAGTATTCAGTGAAACCTAATTTGCAGAGCACTTCATTAGTAATCTGCAAATTTATTTCCAGTGCAATTAATTCTGTGGCAAGATACCCTTACCTGGCTTTTACACAGTCACTTGTTCAACAATAATTTTTAAATATACTGGGTACCAGGGCTGGAGAGAGATGGCTCAGTGATTAAGAGAGCATACTGCTCTTACGAGGGACCCAAGGTCAGTTCCTAGAACTCACAAAGAGCAGCTTAAACTGCCTATAACTCCAGTTCTAGGGAATCTGATGCCCTCATGTAGATGCCACAGGTACCTGCATTTATATACTCGCACATGCATGCGCTCGCACGCACAGACACACTTAATAATAAAAGTTGTAAAAAGATAATAGATACTTAGCCTTGTATTAGGTGTTATGAATACAGAGGTAGAGAAATGGGAGAGAGTTCCAATGGGCAGTTGGTTTTCAATTCTTTTATGTTTAAAGTAAAATAAACTACAAATGGATTATATTTGTTATAATAATAAATAAAATAAAGTACAAAGATGCCAGATATATAGTTGCTTCCCTTCGTTGGGCCCATGTTTGTGAATATACTTCACCACTTCCTCTTCCTTATCTTCCACTTCTTTTTCTACTGCTGCTGCTTTTTATGGTATTGGAGATTAAACTTTTGCATGTGCTAAGGAAGAACTCCACTGAGCCGCACTCCCAGCCCCCTTTAATTGTCTCTAAAGAAGAGCTTGGCCTCTTGTTATCATAGATGAGAATTTAAATCTCAAATACTCCTCTAACTTCTTTTACTAAATATAATTTTTAAATTAACTTCAAACCACAGTCTTTATCAGAGCAGTGTAGTAAGTGTATTAAGATGGTGTTTCCTCTTTCTTTTCTCTTTCTTTCTTTCTTTCTTTCTTTTTTTTTTTTTTTTTTGAGATAGGGTCTCACATATCTCAGGCTAGCTTCAATAACTGTGTAGCTGAGGATGACCAAGAGATTCTGATCCCTTTCTCTTTACCTTCCTCTACTACTCTACTGTGTACTGGGATTAGAGACCTGTACCACCATGCCCAGTTTATGCTGGGCACTGGCCCATGGTGGGTAAGCATTCTACCAGTGGAGCTACATCCCAGCCTTTGCATGTCCTTTCATGTACAGATTTTTAGTTTTCTCTGAAGTCAGCAATTACCTACCATCTTTTTCTTATACCATTTGCCTTTATCATATACTCAGAGCTTCCCAAACTTTTTAACATGTATATGCTAAGACCTTCTTTCTCCCCATCCCCACCAAGTCTTCTCTGTTAGGGTCCACCTTTTTTTCTGCTTTTTTTTTTTTTTTTTATTGATGCTTTTAAAAAAAAGTTAGTGACTTTTTTTTTTTTTCTTTTCTTTTTTTTTTTTTTTAGCATTTGAACCCAGGGCCTTGTGCTGTAAAGGCAAGCACTCTTCCACTAACCTATATCTCCAGCTCTAGGATCTTGGCTATTTTGGCCAGGACATTGTGAAACTCATTATATAACTCGGTTTGCTTTCATACTCATGGCAGTTAAACCCACAATTTTGTACATGCTATGCAACTGCTCTACCTGCCTCAGCCTCTCAGATATTGAGATTACAGGCATGAGTCATCATATCTGGCAAGTTTTCTTTTCTTATCACTTGCTTTTTCACTTAAATAGTATCATTTAGATGAATGTAATATTATTGCCATATCACATTTGTGGTTCCTTTCTTGTATTGGGACAACATATTTATGCACTGAAGTAATCCACAAGGAAAATAACACTCTTTAGAATGTATTCTAGTTAGCTAAAACAGAACCACCCCGAGGAAGAATTTGGCCTTTTACTTTGACTTGGCACATAATAAATGTTTATGGAATTATATTATTTTTAGAACTCTATGTGCCTGTTAGAATCTACATAGGTCAACTTTCTTTATAGATTAGCACATCTAAGATTAGCTAGAGAGGGAAAATGATTTCTGAAAGGGTTGTATACCTATTTGAAGATAAAATGAAGACTAATCTCAGATAGTTTTACCAGCCAACTATACTTGTCTTTACTATGATACTGACTTGTTCAAATTGACATTAGACTGTGAGAGATAAAAAAGAAATTAGCCATACTAGTCAAATAAACTTATTTTCAAATTAAAATTTAAAAACCAGATTTGTTAAATCAGTATTAAATGTCCCAGGTATTATAGGGTTTACCTTCTATTTAAGGAGACTAAATAGATATTTAAAATTCCCTGTTACCAAAAAGTAAACAAAAAACTAAACAACAGCAACCCAAGAGGTAGAGGCAGAAAGAGGAGGAGTTCAAGGCCAGACATGGCTACAGAGATAATTTGAAACCAACCTGGCTGCGTGAGACCCTATTTCCAAAAACCCAAAGCAAAAAATAAAATATACATAAAATAGCTTTTATATTATGGAGTTGTCAATTGAATAAAATTAAATAGAATAACAAACTCATATATCTAGTATCCTGGGATGGTGAAAGGGCTTAGTAGATGTTAATCACTACTGCTGTATTTTTGGACAGCAAAAACACCAAGTGTCACCAAATGGTCATCTCTGAAACCTTATACATACAGATAACACTAAGCAGACTCAGTAGGTTGTATATATGTATTTATTCACATACATAAAATAATAAGAATTTTAAAAGAGAGACCATGAATTTGAGTGGGGGTATAGAGGGGATATTGGAGGGGCTGGAGGAAGCAATGAGATGTAATTATACTTTAATTTTTAAAAGTTGCAAAAAAGAAATTGGATGAGTAACAAAACAAAAGTCAATGAGTCTCTTTAGAACAAAAGGTTTATTATGCAAGGAACAATTTATTTACTTAACAAATACTTGTTGAGAATTTACTATATGCCAGGCACTGTTCTGAACAAAACAGACAAAATTCCTTTCTTTATGGAGTGTAAAGAGACAAATAGCAAACAAACAAAAATATGACAAATAGTGGTTGAGGATATGGCTCAGTTAGTAAAGCGTTTTCCTTACAAGGACTCAAATCCAGTCCTCAGAACACACACACACACACACACACACACACAAACATGCAGACACATAAACAAATGTAACTGATAGTAATAAATGATATATACAAATATAAATCATTAGGAAAGAGAATGACAGTACAGATAGGATTGATAAAGAAAGATGCTTTGATAGGGTGACATCATTTGGGCAGAGATTTGAAAGAAATGATGCAGAATGCGATGTGACAATTGGGCTAGAGAAATGTTCTAATAGATGGAAGAGCAAGTGTGTACTGATGCTTGGTGTGTCTGAAGACTGGTAAGTTAGTATAGTGCAAGCCATGTAAGGAGAGGGTCAGGAGAAGTATTGAGGTCAGCAGGCTGTTAGATCATTTAAAACCATGAAAGCCAAGGTTGTGGCTTCTTATGCGTGGTGAAATGGGACCGCACTAGACAGTCTTAAGCAATGGCATGGTGATGACTTGTATTATACTCAGGATCCGTCTTTCAAATTGAGAATAAAAAGTAGAAGCTGTGAGTCCAATTACAAGGCATAGTAGAAATCTAGGTGAGACACGTAGGTGGTAGTTGCAGTTGTGAATGTTGTTAAAAGTACTCAAAATATGGATCTATTATGATCAAAGAGTCCATGGAGTTTGCTGTTTTGGAAGGTTTTCAGCCTGCTGACCTCAACAGCAGATAGTGGGAGACCACTACTTCTGAGATGTTAAAAGACTCTTATAAACAAGAACGATGTGGCCACAGCTAGATTTAAGAAGGTTAACCTGAAACTGGGCCAGGTGGCATACACCTGCTCTCCTCACAATTGAGAGGTGGAAGTGGGCACATCAAGAGTTCAAAGCCAGCCTCAGCTACACAGCAAGTTTGAAGCATGCTTCAAATGCAAAAAACAAAAACAGAAGATGTGTGTGGTAGCAGGAGTGTGAATCAAGAGAACTGAGAGTTTGTTATTCAGGGTAGCCATACCTAGACTGGGTGCTGTAGACAGGGAGACAGGACCAAAGTCGTTGGGTTTTGGTGACTGCGACCTTTCCTAGTGTAAACTAGAGATAGAACTCTAGTGCATATGACAAAAATATCAGTCATCAACCATTATTCCCACTTTCTTTTCATAAACCTTATTCATCAAGGCTGGTCTTTAACTTGCCATGTAGCCAAGAATGCTCTTGAGCCATTATATAGGCTACATAAAGAAACCACTTACTACCTCTCAGTGTCCTTTCAACATACCAGTTCTCACTCGTTTAGCTACCTATAAAATATTTCACTTGTTATCACTCCCTGAATAACTATCCGAATATTTTGTGACTGATTATTTTATTAATCATGTAAATCATCACTAACATTTCTACCTACCACACTAAGACAAAGATAGTGACAGAGAAGTTACAGGCAAAGTCTTATTTTAGAGGACAAATTTAACCCTTGCTCTAATGAGCATGTGCCTGTGAAAGATTATATATTTAACAGAATTCTTGTTTCTTACCTCTCTGTTCCTTTCTTTTATTCATACTTACCAATAATAGTTTCCTTCCTCTAAGTAACTGAAATAATATCTTTCTGTTCCATTCCCATCAACAGCTTGTTCTCTCTTACCATGTGGGTTCTGGAGTTCAAACACAAGTTGTTAGGCTTGGTGGTGAGTGCTCTTATCTGAAGAGACATCTCACTGGCACAAGATGGCCCTTTAAAAAGAGCTAATGTTTAATCTAGCCATCCTAATATTTATTTGGGCTTCTTTTATTTCTACTTGAATTATGTACATACTTATTAGAACTTCAAAATTCCTTATCAAGGATCTTTGATCTCTAATTCCTTTGAGCGTTTTACTTCAGGATCACTTTTAGGGTTCATGGATTCTCCCTGCTTCTCAAATTCTGACACCTTCCCTAGACATTAATGAGTTCAAATTGGATTCATTCCTTAAACTATCCCACATAAGAAACATAGAGCTCATACGGCTATGCAATATGGAAAGTAAAAAGAAATTGTTAGATCTTTCATGGTTTTTGTTAACTGTTTTGTAGTTCTTAACATTTTGGAGCTTGTGGCTCAGACAGTTTGAATGACTTGGCCAGGGTCTTAAAGTAATTATAACTTATTCTGGAAGCAAGAAATTTACATTCTATCTTCCAGACACCATGCTTCAACTCCTACAGCCTTTGCTTTTCTGACACTTGGTAATTTGTCTATTCAGTAGTTTATTAAGAGAGTAATAAACAGCCGGGCAGTGGTGGCGCACGCCTTTAATCCCAGCACTTGGGAGGCAGAGGCAGGCAGATTTCTGAGTTCGAGGCCAGCCTGGTCTACAGAGTGAGTTCCAGGACAGCCAGGGCTACACAGAGAAACCCTGTCTCGAAAAACCAAAAAAAAAAAAAAAAAAAAAAAAAAAAAAAAAATAGAGAGAGAGTAATAAAAAGGAGCTGCTTTTAGAAATATCAACTACTATTTATAAAGCTAAAGATATTGAAGTGAAATTTCAACAGAGTAGTATCTTTTCCTTAACTGAGATACACTTACTCATCAAATAATTTTCCACTGAAAATTAAACATAAATATGTTAAATTAAACATAAATATAAAATATGTAAACACATAGTTTACATATTAACTTGAGAACAAGCTTAGAACAATTTATAGGAGATCAGCAGAGAGGCACTTTTGTAGTTCAGGAAAGAATCGACAGTAGTGATAATGATAGAAGTCAAGGAAAATGGGCAGATTTTTGTATATTATGAAAGCAAAGTCAATAGATTTAACAAATGGGCCTTATATGTAAGTATAAGTATAAGAATAAAGTAAAAACATATCTCCAAGGAAGGCCAGCAATATTGTTCATCAGGTAGTGGTGCTTGCCACTAAGTCTGATTACCTGAGTTTGACCCCCAGAACCCACATGAAAGAATTGACACCCTCAATTTGTCCTCTGACTTCCACACATATATTGTGTCATGCATATGTGTGCATGTGCACATATACTGTAAATAAGTAAATGTTAAAAAATACATTTAAAAAAAGAATATCTCCAAGGAGCCAACCATGTTGTAAATGTGTATAATCCCAACACTCAGGAGGCTGAAACAGGAGTTATGAGGCTAGGCTACACAGAGCAACTGTGTTTCAATAAAAATCAAGGGGCTGGAGAGATGGCTCAGTGGTTAAGAGTACTGACTGCTCTTCCAGAGGTTCTGAGTTCAATTCCCAGCAATCATATGGTGGCTCACAACCATCTGTAATGGGATCTGATGCCCTCTTCTGGTGTGTCTGAAGAGAGAAACAGTGTACTCATATCCATTAAATAAATAAATAAATAAATAAATAAATAAATAAAATATAAAAAAACCCAAAAAGACACATCTCTTAAGTTTTTCCCCATTTGTCTTATCAATTGGAAAAAGATGAAATGGAGTTTCCATTATTCTAGATGGATAAGAAAGATACTTGGAGAAGTTTTGGGAAAAAGACCAGAACTTTTTGTTTCATACTCAAGCATATAAAGTTGTAGTTGTGACAAGTGTTAGAAAGTCACTGATGGGTTCAAGTATGAAAAAACAAACAAAAACAAAAAAAATTTTAAAAAGAGGCAGGCGGATTTCTGAGTTCGAGGCCAGCCTGGTCTACAGAGTGAGTTCAGGACAGCCAGGGCTACACAGAGAAACCCTGTCTCGAAAAACAAAAACAAAAACAAAAAATCAAGTATGAATACAACAGATCAGATATATATTTTGAAAACAATAAACATTATTTTAATTATGAGTATATTTACAAAGATAAGAAGGCCAGCCTGAGGATTTGTAGGTAGAGGCCTTAGTTGCTTTGGGATTTTAAACAAGTACTGACATCCTTCTTGAGGTTTAGTTTTCTCATCTTTCAAATAGAGATAGCAAATCTTGTCTGTCCACCTCAAAAGATTACAAGGGAGCCAGGTCTGGTGGAATAGGCCTGCAGTCTCAACTGCTCAAGAGAATTAGTCAGTCGAATTGAGAGTTCAAGGCCTGCTTGTGTTGTAGAATAAAATTTAAGTCCAGCCTGGTAAAAATAAGAAGGTTAGAGCTATAGCTTAGTGGTAGTGTGCTTTTATGTGGGCCCTAGGTCCAGTCTCAAATATGATCAACAAAACCAAACAAAACCAGAAGAACTGCCACAAGGATTAACTGATGTTTAATATGTATAAACATACTATGACAATTAGAAAATTATCACAATGACAGAAAAGTTGCAAATACAATGAAAATAACCTTTCCCTGAACAACTTGAAGGTAATATAAATAAGAACTGTCTCCTGTATTACTCTAATATGACTCTCAAAACAAGGAAATCAATATCCACATGTCACTTGCCATCTAATCTTTTGACTCCATTGCTGCTTCATTGAAATTGTTCCAGTAATGTCCTTTATATCAAGAGAGCTCAGCAATAGAATTATATATAATATATGCTGCTTTGTCTTTTTAGTCTCCTTCAGTCTAGACTAGTCCTTCAGTTCAGTCTTGACTGTCATGGTCTTAAAAGGCTATCTTTTCAGTCTTAACAGACAACAAAATGTAGCCTAGAGACTTAACTAAATTGGTTGCTATTTATTTTATACCAGTAGTTGAGATATATTTATAGAAATCTATTCAGTCATACAGGCCTCTTACTACTAACTTTAGCATCAGCTGTTCTTGATGACTAAATAATTGAAGTAGTCCCAGAACAACCTAACAACTTAATGTATATTAAGTTAGAGAATCTTAAATATGACATCTAGATTTAGTGGATCAATCCATAAATATTCTACTAGACTCTAGCAGCAGGTTTTTAATTTTTTTGATATTTATAAATATTTATAGATAGGTTTTAGATAGTACAGTCCATAGATGGTAAAAGAGATCTGGTCTTTGTTTTCATGGAGCTCACAAGATTGTCAGCTGCAATCTTGTTTAGAAACGAATTGTTAGGATCAATGTGAAATAAGGAAACAAAGAAATGCAAAACAGGAAATTATTTCAAGGGAGAGTGTGTGAATGTGCAGGGCATATCTCCAGGAACAAATGGCCACACATATGCTCCCATGACTCTTGGCAGTGTCAAGGAATTTTTTTACATTTATTTATTTGTGTGTGTGTGTGTGTATGCGTGTGTGTGTGCATGTGTGTGTGTGTGTGTGTGTGTGTGTGTGTGTGTGTAAGCCAAAGGACAGTTTGTGGGAGGCAGTTCTTTTTTTTTTTTTCTATTATGCAGGTTCCAAGAATTGAACTCAGGTTGCCAGCCTTGGCAGCAAGCACCCTTACCCACTGAGCTATCTCACCATTCATCAAGGATGTTAAAGTTGAAATCTGAGGTCTTTCTTGCTTGATTGAGGTTGCGGGTCTTTCAGGGAGTTGTCAGCATTTGAAAAGATCACAGTGATACTTTGGTTGCTGCAGTGAAGCAAATAGTCTGGAATTCAAAACCTTGACCCTAGGTACAGGTTTACATTTTAGTCCCCTATGTGATCTTGGCAAACTCTTCCTCTGGAGTTCTTGTAATTTTAAAATGAGAATAGTAATATTTGTTCTACCTACTGCTAGGGTAGTTGTGAGGATCAGGTTAAAGGTGACCTTTAAAATTGTTATATAGTGTAGTCATGTGAGGAACCAGTTGCACCTGGATTGATTTACTCAACATGTGAGGCGGGTATGGCATTACTTTTCTTTGATCTCTGTATCAGCTATGTTTTCCCTCTACCCTAATGTAAGCAAGTATTCAATTACCCTACAAGTTTCATACTGTAAATGCTCCAGGATTAAGCCCACTGACCCACTGTAGCAATGCATTTGTTGACATGACTCCAAATTCTGCTTGTTTCCCTCCTCTTCCTTTCTGCATCTATATGTTTTCTTTGAAACCAATTTAGAGAACTGGCCCCCTACTACTGAGAAGGAGAAAAGAATCAACAAGTTTAAGATACACAGAAGTTATCCAGTCTAGCACCAGCTACTTCCCTCTTCCAGCCCTCTTTACCTGTATTATATTTTACAGAGAAAAAAAAAAAAAATAAAGGCCGAGTTGTGCAAATTCATCTATTGGATTAGGGATAAACAGTAAATGTAGGTCTAGTAACTCCATATTCAAAACTAGGGGATCCTGCATTTTTGTATGTAGACGTAAACACTTGAAAGTTGTGCTAGAAATCCAGGACCCCATCCCAGGCTATTTATTTTTATTTTATATGTATGGGTATTTTGCCTATATGTATGTATGTATGTATGTATGTGCACCACACGTGAGCAGTAACTGTAGAAGGAAGAAGAGGGATCAGATACCCTGGAATTAGGCTTACAGATAGTTGTGAGCTACCATGTTGGTGATGGGAATAGGACCTGGGTCCTCAGGAAGAGCAGAAAGTGCTCTTAACTGATAAACCATCTCTCCAGCTCTGCCAGCCTATAATCAGAATCTACAGAACATAAAACCTATGAATCTATATTTATAAGATTCTCAAATAGTTGTTACATGGGGATAGAGTACTGAAAAATGATTCTTTCAGCACTGGGGTTATAGATCAGCTGAGAGCACATCACCTAGGACATGTGAGGCATAGGGTTCAACTCCTCCATAGTATAGGAGAGAAACTGGTGGTTTTAAAAGCATAGGTGAAGGGTGGCTGTGAAAGAGGATGGAAAAGAGAATTCTCTCAAGGTTTTCTAATAGATAAGTGTGTTAGGAAAGATTACATACAGAAACTGAGGAGCTAGAATTTTAATCTCTTAACATTTTTTGGCTGAGCGTTGGTGATGTACCAGTCCTAGCATTCAGGAGGCAGAAGCAGACAAATCTCTGTGAATTTGGATTCTTTTTTTAAGATGTATTTATTTATCTTATGTATATGAATACACTATTGCTGTCTTCTGACATACCAGAAGAGGGCATCAGATCCGGTTACAGATGGTTGTGAGCCACCATGTGGTTGCTGGGAATTGAACTCAGGACCTCTGGAAGAGCAGTCAGTGCTCTTAACCACTGAACCATCTCTCCAGCCCGAGTTTGGATTCTTTTAACCACACAGTTCTCAGGGATTTAACACATTGGTTTTCTTCCTTGACCCTTTCCCTGCTGGCTTTGGAAATATCTCTCTTTGGAAAAGCCATGTTATTTAGGAGGAAAATGTCTTGACTAGATAGGCATTTATAATATCACATTGTGACCAATGTGATGACTACTAACCACAAGTTAATTTATATTTAAAGTAAGACTAAATAAGTGAAATTTTCTATTTTTCACTCACATTTTAAGTGTTTACTTGTCATAAACTAATGACAAGTGGCTACTGGCTACTATGGTTGGATAGCACCACTTTAGAATGATATAATGTGCTAGGGAACCCCAAGGCCATCACTTCCTATTCCTGTGCCTTAGGGTTCTCATATGGTGGATATCAAAAGCTCCATTCTTTAACTTTCTGGGTGGAAGAAATATAATTCAATTTTGAAGATAGGCCTCCCTCTGCCTTTCAGTCTTTCTGCTACAGTTAGAGTGGAAGTAAACCCAGGGGAACATTAGACTGGTAATTTGTCAAATTATGTTGTTTCCATCTCCTACTCCCTTGGCGGAAAGGGAAAATGACCTGAGGGTATGCTTACATCAGAGTTCCTTACATTTGTGCAACGCTTTACGGGTCATAGAACTCTTTCATGTTATCTCTTCATTTTATAGTTTTGAAGTATTATTTTTTGTAGTATTTTTGTTGTTGTTTTGGTTTGGTTTTCAAGACAGAGTTTCTCTGTATAGTAGCTTTTGCTGTCCTGGAACTCACGCTGTAGACCAGCCTGGCCCCTAACTCACAGAGATCTGTCTGCCTCTGACTCCTGAGTGCTGGAATTAAAGGCGTGCACGACCATGACTGGCTTGAAGTACTCTTCTTCTGCCAGGCATGTAATGGTATGCATGAAATCTCATAACCCTCGAGGCTGAGGGGATCTTGGGTTACATAGTGAGACCTGGTTTCAAAAGACCAAGGCTTAGAGTTGTAACTCAGTTCTAGAGCATTTGCCTAACATGGACAGGGCCCTGGGTTTGATCACCAATACTACTAAAACTAAAAAAGAAGTTAAATTCCTTACAGTTAATCTTCAAGAATATAAACTAATGAGGAATTTATAAAATGAAAATTCCAACAGCAGTGTGATGGTACACACCTATAATCTATCTCAACATTCATTGGAGGATTACCAGGAGTTTGAAGCCACATTAACTGCATAGGCAAGACTCTGTCTCAAAACCAAAACTAAAAAATACCAAGGCCACATTTTCTAGAGAATGATCTAGCACAAATAGTTGCTAGAGTTGTCCTGGGCAAACTGAACAATCCTATTCCTAATCCTATAGTGTGTGTTTGGGGGGGGGGGGGGTTTCTTAGAGTCTACATTCCTAAACAGCCAATTTTCTTTCAGCTATTTGTTATTAGTTTGGGTGTCTGCGTTTCTATGATGTGTACATGGTTATATGTGTGCAGGTGTATATGGAGGCAAGAAATAACACTATGTCTTTTCCTGTTGCTATTTTAGTTTTTGAGACAGGGTCACTCACTGAACCTGGAACTCACCAATTCAGACAATTCAGTGAGACTAGCTGGCTAACAAGCCCCAAAAATCTTCATTCTCACCAGCACTGGTATTTCAGGAACATGCTGCTACACCCAAATATTTTAGTGGGGACTGGGGCTCCAAACTGGGGAAGATAGTAAATGAGCATGGGTTGTCCTTTCTATAGAAAGGCTGGTGCAATTGGAGCCTTAGAAAGGAGATTGAGAGAATGGCACAAGATGAAATAGAGGAAGAGACAAGCTGTGGGAGTTTGTTTTTTTCTTCCTTATGTAACAGAATCAGTTGATGATTTTTAGGCAGAAGGCTATCTAGTCTGATTGATGTTTTTAATTGAGCATTCTGAATGATGTGTAGATATGACGGGGCAAAAGTGAAGTGGGAGATCAGTTTGGAGGCCATTGTGTCATCCAGGCAACAAATGAACGTGGCTATAGCTAGGTGGAGAGAGAGAGAGAGAGAGAGAGAGAGAGAGAGAGAGAGAGAGAGAGAGAGAGAGAGAGAGAGAGAGAGAGAGAGAGAGGTGTTGAGCTGAGAAAGGCTAGGGTGCCCCTCAACAGCTTCTTCTTTTTTTCCCCAGATAAATGCCTGGTTAGTGCTCCTCTCATAACAGGTTTGACTTCTTATCGAGTATTTGTTCTTTGCACAGCCTGGCTCACTAGGGTAGAACGTCCCCACAAATGGTTCTTTGAATAAACCAAACTTCCCATTTATCTTTTATTGGAAAGCAAAGTATTGGCGATTTTAGTGCATGCTGGAAAAGTGCCCAGGCCTACCACCCATCTTCTTTCCAGTCCTTTGATCCTATTTTATGCTTTACTTGTAGTGGTGAGAAATTAATATCATCAATCTGATGCTTATTTTTCGAGTAGAAAGAGAGGATCTCTAGTCTTCTCTGTTAATAACTTATCAGTCTTCTAATAATTTGACCATGACCTTGAGTACCCTATTATGCTAGTCTTATTTGGAAGAGGCAGAGAAAGGACATGACTCTTGCCCTCTGGGTGTAATAGGAAAAGATAGACCGTACAAGTGCAGTAAAAGGTTGTGTGTGTCATGGTGTCACAAGGAAAATAAGGTGAAGGAAACTGGAAGAGTGAAAGAATTTTCAGTTTGGGCGGTAAGTGGAGGAAAGGGGGAACTAGAAATGATTTCTTAGAAGATGTTCCTTGTGAAGGGTAGGAGTGTCTGTCCATAAGATGGTCAGTGATCGCCTCGCTGAAAAGGCAGTGATGCTGGCAATCTTAGCACTTGGGACACTGAGGCAGGACTGCTGTGAGCTTGAGGCCAGCCTAAACTACATAATGAGTTCTACTCCATCTTGGGCTACAAAGTGAGTTCAGTCAAAATAAACAAAAGAAGCCAACATTTCATCAGTGATTCAGAGATAAAGAGCATGCCATGTGGTCATCTGGGGGAACAGTGCTACAAGAAGAAGACAAGGATTCAGGGATTTATTGTTTTTGTCAAGCACTAAGGCAGCCAAGTGTATGAAGCAGAGTGAACAGGAAAGAAAGAGAGAACAAAGTACATGAGGGACTAGATAGAAAGAGACTAGATCATGTAAGAATTAATAGAATTGGAAGGACTTGGACTTTGACTCAAAGCTGTATGGGAACCAACCTGAGTGTTTTGAGCAAAGAAGTAACACCTCTGTCTTATGTAGCAGTGGTTTTGAAAAGGACAATAAAAATAATTATGAAAACATTATATATGTATGTACATATAGCTAAATTTTAAATATTTATTGGTATGTATGTTCAGCTGTGCATGTGCCCAAGGAGAGGAAAGAAGTGTTGGCTCCCTGAAGCTGGAGTTTTAGACTGTTGTGAGCCACCTGATGTAGGTGCTGGGAATAGAACTTTGGTCCTTCGCAAGAACAATATGTGTTCTTAATCACTGAGCCATTCCTCCAGCATATGTGCAATATTTATATTGGTTTTTTGAGACAGGGTTTCTCTGTGTAGCCCTGGCTGTCCTGGAACTTACTCTATAAACCAGGCTGGCCTTGAACTCCGAGATCTACCTGCCTCTGCCTCCCAAGTACTGGGATTAAAGGCATGTGCCACTACCTGACTCCTATATATATATTTTTTTAACTAACGGTGGATTAGTTGGAGGGTGTGCACAAGGGCTAGTTTGGAAGAACTCTCTGGAAAAGATCCCCTGGAGGAGGGACATGAGAAGGACCGTGTACTCTGTGTTATCTCAGTAATCACATGGCCTTCAGGTAAAGGGCAACTTTACTGCAGGTCAATTTCCCAATCAGTAATCTGTCAGTTAAATCTCTCATTAACAGTTATGGTTGGTTTCCAGTGTTTTAAACTTTTGAAAATTAGTTATTAGTACTTAAAATTTTAGATTCTACCTTTAAACAGAATGGCAACACTGAACCATTGAAAATTGAAAATTGATTTAACTGGTTTAGGTACTGGTTCTAGATTTGTTAAGTTTAGGTACTGGATGGGTCCTTTTGCCAAAGCATGTATTGTGCTTTCTAATTGATTTCTCTACTGTTAACACTAAACTAAGGCTAAATATAATTCTACACATATTGTTGTTGTCATAGAGAAAACCTAAGAGAAAGGGAAACAATTGTCTCCATCAAAAATTTTAGTTATGTGACTTACTTCATTCATTTACCTGGACATGATTTTTTTTCCCCAATGTGCTGAAAGTTGAATCCAGGATCTTGTAAATGCTTGAAAAATCCTCTGCCACTGATCTACATCTCAAACCCAGTCCCTGTTAATTTTTGATCTTGAAATTGTCAGTGTGGAAGCAAGAGGACTGGACTCTGAGTTCTTGTACCTGTTTGTTGTTGTTGTTTTGTGTGTGTGTGTGTGTGTGTGTGTGTGTGTGTGTGTTGGCAAACCACCCTTTGATCTCAATCATAACTAATAGTCTCTTTAAATCTTAGAAGTAAACCAAATTAACTGTTCTGTTAAGAGTTCAAAGATGCTAGTGGGCTTTGTATCTTGAGAAGGCCAGTTCTCATTCCTTCCCCCTTCTAACCAGCCAGGGTCCCCAGCCTGGTGTCTGTGACAGAGAAAGAAGACACTGGAATGCGTAATGTACCTATATCAATAATGTACAGCTTGTGCCATAGCCAAGGAGAGGAACACACAGTGGTGTGTGTGTGTGTATGTGTGTGTGTGAGCTGTACACATGTGTTCCCATTCATCATCTATCTACCGAACCTTATTCTCAGTGCTAGAGATATAGCAGTGAACAAGGCAGGGCAGGTCTCTGCTGTAATGGAGCTTATAGTCCAATAAAGTACATAAATAATAACCCTGGCTGGTTAGAAGGGGGAAGGAGTGAGAACTGGCCTTCTCAAGATACAAAGCCCACTAGCATCTTTGAACTCTTAACAGAACAATTAATTTGGTTTACTTCTGAGGTTTAAAGAGACTATTAGTTATGACTGGAATCAAAGGAAGATTATTTCAAGTAATGCAAAGTTTTATGAAAAAAATAAAAGCAAAATGATTTGATGAAAAGTTTCTTAAAAAGGAAAGCTGTGCCTGTAGGTGGGATTGTAAATGTACTTTCAGACAGCCCTGTGTTTGAATTCTGAGTACATATATTTATACTTATTATCGTTTGTATGTGTGGCCCAGTGGCTTTTGTGACTAGAATGTTTCTATATTAGTATATATGGTCTTATTCAAATGCATATACAAAGGTGAGCTGGTATGTGATACACACTGGGGACTCATGCACGAGGACACACGTTAGCATTCATGGAGATGTTTTGAAATTTCTGTAGCATTTGTCAGTGGGCAGCTTTTCTGCTTCTGGAATTCAGGGACATTTGCCAGCTTCCTCTTACTCTTGTTCCGTCCCATTTTAGTAAGCTTGCTACGCTTGGCTTCTCTCAGCCCTAGGAGGGTTAAAGCCAAGGAGAAGATAGCAACTGACTCATCAAGCCAGAAGCTGGACAGAAGCTAATAATTTCTGTGTAACTTTTCTCAGTAAGAGAAGGCCTGGCATCCTTGCCTGTCCATGTCCCTTACACTGTGAGGAAATAGTCCTGACTTGAAATCAGAAGATCTGAGGATCTATTCTTGGCTCTGTCACTTATTATTGTGTGACCTTGGCTGGCTAGTTCTCTCTAGGTTTCAGTTTCCTCCTTCATAAGTACTCTGGATAGAAAGGGGGAGGGAGCACAGATGGTTTGTTGGGGATATTATATAGTATTGCATCTGAAAAAGGAAGAGGAACATTTTGAGTACAAGCAATGGTATGGTGAAAAGTGTAGAAGGGCAGATGGCTCAGTGGGTAAAGGAGCTTGCCACCAAGCCTGATGACCTGGGACCCACAAGATGGTGTTGAGTCCTCTAGGTTGTGCTCTGGCCTCCACACATACACCATAATATGCACCCCTCCAAACAAACAAACACAGAAATGTACAATGGAATTTAAAATGTGGAGGTAGGCATGAGCTTTGTATAAGGGAAGCCAGAAAGAATACACTAGAATAAAATGTAAACTTACCACTCTTACAAGGTCCTACCTGATTTGGCTGATGCCTAGCTCTTGTTCTCATCTGTTACTGGCAGCATTCCAGCCACATTGAGTTTCATTGTGTTCTTTGAGTAGGCCTCAATGCCTTTCTGCTTGATGCTTTCTGTGTGCAGAGTATTCATTCTAAGAATTGACATGGTTACCTATTTCTTACTGAGGTCGTAACTGAAATAGCACTTCTCCAGGACTTCCCTAGACTCTTATCTAAAGTGGTTATCTCTTAATAGTGATCAATGTATAAAATGCACATATCTTTTGGCCCTAAAATTGTATTTCTAGTAATTCATTCTATGGATATAGTTGCAAATGATATATGAATAAAGATGGCCATTGAAGTATTACTTGTTAACTTAATTATAACATACAAATAGTAAATAAAGAGCATGAAACCATTCTTGATTGTGAATGGTACCAAGCCATATGTTTACATTTTTAAAAAGCAAGCTGAGTTATACATGTAACGTTTGTTCAGTTTGTTTCATGTACATAATAATTAAAGGCTAAAGCTGTATCTCAGTGGTAGAACACTTGCTGAGCATGCCTGAAGCTCTGGTTTACAACCCTATACACACACACACACACACACACACACACACACACACACATACCCCACTACCCAACTGCTTGTGTATGATGGCACATGCCTATAAAAGGAACCCTTGGGAATCTCTGACAAGAGGATTGTGATATTAAGGCAATCTTGGGCCACATAGGTTTATATAGCCTCTTTGCCTCTTTTTTTTCTTTTTTTGTTTTGTTTTGTTTTGTTTTGTTTTGTTTGAGACAGGGTTTCTTTGTGTAGTCCTGGCTGTCCTGGAGCTCACTCTGTAGACCAGGCTGGCCTCGAACTCAGAAATCCACCCGCCTCTGCCTCCCAAGTTCTAGGATTAAAGGCGTGCGCCACCACAGGTTTATATAGTCTCAAAAAGAAGTAATAATTAAAATTCCATCATTTGAATAGAAAATTAGAATATGTAAGAATACATGCACAGCCGGGCCGTGGTGGCGCACGCCTTTAATCCCAGTACTTGGGAGGCAGAGGCAGGCGGATTTCTGAGTTCGAGACCAGCCTGGTCTACAGAGTGAGCTCCAAGACAGCCAGGACTACACAGAGAAACCCTGTCTCGAAAAACAACAAGAACAACAACAACAACAAAAAACAACAACAAAAATACATGTACATAGACATCTTTATCTAACAAATGTGTCCCTTGAGTAGAGCACCTTTTCCTAACCCTTACTACCCCATGCTTGGCTAGACTGTAAGGAGCTTATCTCTTTAAAGTCTAACATCTTAAGTTCAATTTTTAAGTTTTTGCCTCCATTGGTATCCTAAGGATCTTATGAATGATGCTAAAAGTATAGATGTCCTTTGAAGTCATTATATTGGTCACTCCACATAAGCTCTCCATACTAAGAGTGGCTTTATCTTCCCATTGTCTCTAAAAAGTTATACAAAGTATCAGTAACAGTGGTTGTCAGCAGGTCGGGTGATCGGGAGATGATTGGGAGGAACACTTATCAGTACATACCTTTTTATGCAATATCATCTATATTACTTATTAAAAATCATTAAATAGCAGAGGAAAGTGAGAAAAATATTCTTATATCTAAATTCACATGTAATCATGGTACTTCCTTTGTATGTGTTTGTTGTTGTTAAAACAAGGTCTCATTCTTTTAGCCCAGGTGGGTCTAGAACTCACTGTGTAGCCCAGGCTGACCTCAAACCTTTGGTAATCTTCCTGCCTCAACCTTTTGAGATTCAGGATTACAGGACTATGCCTTTGTGTCCAGCTAAAATTGTGTATTTCTAAAAGATATTTTTTCTTGTCATTCAGATTTCTATCACTATATTTTATTTATTTGTAATATTTATCATAATTTAAAATTATCTTGGCTTAATTGTTGATTGTATATTACCTATAATATCATTAGCATACTAGCTCCACAAAGTCAGGTATCTTGTACATCTGTGTCTTGTTCTGCACATGCATTTGGCATTGGTAGTTATTGAATAAGCAAAGAAAGAATGACAACTCCCCCCCACCCCCAAAACAAAAATGTCCAAACCTAGGGAGTCAGGAGATAGAATTTATGTTATAGAAAATGAGTGACATTTTCATTGCTGTTGTATTGAATTTAAAATTACATATATACCTTTAATCCCAGAACTAGAAAAGCAGAGGAGGTGGATCTCTGTGAATTCAATTCCAGCCTGCCTGGTCTATATAGTGAGTTCTAGGCCAGACAAACCTACATAGTGAGACTCCATGTCAAAAAGAAAAGAAAATTATTTTATTCATTACTTTATTTAATTTATTTACTTATAAATAAAATCTCATTTAGCGCAGGCTGGCCTGAAAGCCACTGTGTAGCCAAGGATGATATTGAACCTCTGATCCTTACCCCTCTCCCTCTTGAGCACTAGGATATGAGCATGTGCTGCCTGCCCACTTTATTCAGTGTTGGAGATTGAACCCAGGAGCTTCATGCAAGTTAGGCAAGCATACTACCAACTGACTATATTCCCAGCCTACAGAGTGTTTTTTATTTTTAAAGATGTTACCTCTAGAATTAAAAAGTAAGTACATTCATTTCAGAAGTTGTTTTATTTTTATAGTAAAAGTAATTTACTTACTTACTTATTGGCTAAAGGGTTTTTAGCAAAATGGCATCGCATGTAAAAGTGCCTGTCACTAACCTGATAACTTGAGTTTGATCCCCAGATCCCAAATAGGGTAGGGAGAGATCTCTGATTAACACTTTTTGTTCAGTCATCAGAAAAATAAAGATTTATATATAAAAAAAAAAACCAATCATGATCTGTGAAATCAAAGTAATAGAACTATTTCAGCCTAGAATTGTCCAATCCAAGGAAAAGAGAGATGGGAAAGCAGCACATGAGGCAGGTGTGAAGGCTCGCACCTGTAATCCCATTCTTTGGAGTCAAGAGATAGAGAGGAGAATTGGAAGCCTGAAGCCAGTCTGGGCTGCATAGTGAAACCCTATACCAAGACAAACAAAGGGAAGGGGGAGGGAAGGAGAAAAAGAAAGCCAATGAGATGGCTAAGTGGCTAGAGTGTTAGCAGTGCTACCTGAGACCTGAATTCAATCCCTGGTCCTGTATAAAAAGCCAGATGTGGTAGTAGACACCTGTAATCGCAGCAGTCCTGAGTGAGATGGGAGGCAGAAACAGGAGAACTACCTGGGAGCTCCTAAACCAGCTAGCCTGGAGTACACAGCACAGCAGAAACAAAAGATACTACTTCAATAGGGTGAAAGGCAAGAACCAACTCTGACCTCTACATGGGCACCATGTAGATATTTTAAAAAAATATTTAAAAAAAAAACTACCAATGAAAAACAGGACAAAGCTCTTTCTGCCATCTTGGCACATGTTGAGGCCTGCTAGGAATAGGATTATTATTTCTTCTTCTCCTTCTTCTCCTTTTTTCTCCTTTTTCTCCTTCTTCTCCTTCTTCTCCTTTTTCTCCTTTTTCTCCTTCTTCTCCTTCTTCTCCTCCTTCTTCTTCTCCTACTCCTTCTCTTCCTTCTCCTTCTTCTCTTCCTCCTCTTCTTCCTCCTCTTCTTTCTCTTCCTCTTACTCTTCTTCCTCTTCTTCTTCCTCCTCCTCCTTCTCCCCCTTCCTTCTCTTCCTTTCCTTCTCCCCCCTCCCACCTCCTTTTTCCTCCTTTTTTTTTTTTTTTTTTTTTTTTTCAAGACTGGGTCTCTCTGTATAGCCCTGGCTGTTCTGAAACTCACTATGTAAGCTAGGCTGGCCTCAAACTCAGAGAGAGGTCTACCTGCCTCTACCTCACAAGTGCTAGCATTAAAAGCATGTGTCCATCTTATGGGAAGAGAACTTCTAAAAGGCAAATATATCTGGAATACTATGGGGTGAGGTCATTTTTGCTAGCTATAACCAAGGTTTCTAGAACCAAAGAGCTCTTTTTAAAAATCAGTAATAGTTATGCTTGAGATGAAAATGAATTCTATCTAGGCAAGAGTTGTGCTTATGTGTATAAAGCAAAACACAGCAGAATTACTCCTGTAGGCAAACTGAATAAAACCAAAGTAATCTGGAGAAAGATAACTGAGGCTCATGGAAACAATGACGTGGTTTGTGCCAAATTCCAAAGCAATTTTCCTACAAAGGTCACTGGACACAGAGTATGTGTGGTGCTGTACCCCACACAGATGTAAATAAATAAAAGTGGGCTTGTGCTTTTGTTTTTTGGGGGGAACAAAATAATCAAACTGTATTTGTAAGGATTTATGTGTAGCACAGGATAACCTTGAATTTAAGATCTAGCCTTCATCTCCTGAGTGTTGGGACCAAGAGATGTGTCCCACTTGCTTGTCTTTTTTAAATGACTCTCTTTGCTCCCCACTGCCTCTACAACCCACATTTTCTGACACTTGGATTGTCAAGGGCTTCTCACATGCCAGGCAGGTGTTGTACCACTGAGCCATGTCCTCAAGTCCAAAGGTAGTGATTTTCAAGTTGTTTGTTCTATCTGTAATAAAGAAGCAGATTCATAGTGTTGTGCTTCAATGGGTAGCTCCACACCCATACTCATGCAGATGTTAAACTCAGTGGGTCACAAAACAAAAGTGGATGGCATAAAAGTGGGAAGGGAATTAATAAGAAAGAAAGGTGTCAATATTGGTAGGATGGGTGAGCGGGGTCAGAATGTATTTTGGTCCTATTCAAATTGCACTCACATGGCAGCTCATACTCCTCTATAACTCCATTTCCAGCAGGACCTAATGCCCTCTTCTGACCACTGAGAGCACCAGGCCATCACATAGTGTACATAATACATGCAGGCAAAATAGTCATACACATAAAGTTTCAAAAAAATTATTTTTAAGCAGATTTTAAGCTGGCAATATGTCTCACTAGGTAAAAGTGCTTGCTTCCAGGCCTGATGACCTGAGTTCATCATGTACTCACATGGTGAAAGTAAGGGGTGCATGTGTACATGTGTGTTTGTGTCTGTGCTTGTGTGCATACACAAATAAATAGATTTTGTATTCTGATTCAATAGATCTGAGTTGAAGTCTAGGAATCTATATTCAAACAAATTCCTTAGGTAACAGGGCAAAAGTGATATGAAGACCCTATTCTAAATAACAATATAATTTCTTTTCCCCACTCATTTTTTTTCCTATAGTAGCTCAGTCTGGCCTCAAGTTTGTGATCCTGCTTTAGCCTACTCAGTGCTGGGATTACAGTCATGCACCACCATATCTAAATACCACAGTAGTTTCCTCATGGCTTTTTTGAGAAAGGTCTCGTGTAGCCCCAGACTGGCCTCCAACACTCTTAAGTAGCCAAAGATGACTTTGAATGCTTGATCCCCCTGCCTTCACTTCTCAAGTATTGAGAATGCAGATGATTGCCACCATCCATCTGTCTGTCTGTCTATCTATCTATCTATCTATCTATCTATCTATCTATCACCTATTTAAGATAGGGTCTCACACTATAGCCCTGACTGCCTGACTGGCCTGGAACTTACTATGGAACCCAGGCTGGCCTTAATCTTGAGAAAGTTTAACTTGAGAACATTCTACCTTAGTCTCCTGGCATATTACAGGATATTACTCCAGATATTACAGGAGTGAGTCACTATACAAGGTTTTAATTCAGTCTTGATACTTTGCAAAGTCATATCTTGCTGGACCTGGTGAGTCCTAGTACTCAAGAGGCAGAGTCAGGTAGTGAGGTGTTCCAGGCACGAGACTCTGACGTGGCATTAGCAGCAAGGTGCATCTGTAGTTCTTTCTCCTTAATACAACCCTAGGAAAAAAGAGAAGGGCTCATCACTCCATTTTGTAGACATGAAAAAATATGACTCAGAGACAGACAGTACTCTTTCAATCTCATAAAATTTGCATATAAAGTATGTTGAGAGGCCACAGTGTCCATCCAGTCAGCTCATGATGTGGTATCAGGGGACTGGAGAAACTGGCTGATCTTCTAGAGGATCTGGGTTCAATTCCTAGCATTCATATGGCAACTTATAATCATCTGTAACTCCAGTGCCAGGAGATCCAGTGCCTTCCTCTGGCCTCTGGTGGCAACAGGCATGCAAGGTGGTACACATACACATGTTCAGAGAAAACACTCATACACATAAAATTTAAAAATTAGTTAAGAAATTTTAGAAAGATGTAGCAGAAGACTCATTGACAGGAGAGTGTCAGGCATTGATATGAACAGATGGAATTTTGTGACTGCTCCTGTCTTATTTATAAGAGAACAAAGATGTATCCCCAATTACTGATTCTTTCTGGTGTATTTCAGGGAGGGTAATGAACCAGGGGAGACCACCAAGATTACATACCGTGAACTCCTGGTCCAGGTGTGTCAGTTCAGCAATGTTCTCCGTAAACAGGGTGAGTATTTGTGCTTGAGAGGAACTAGACGACCTAACCCTGAAGTATCTGGGGAATTGGTGAGAAAGAGGACAAGAAATGGAAGAAATCTGGTAACAGGAACAGAAAAAGTTAGCTGGGAGGGGCCATCTGAGTAGGTGGGAGCAAGGAATAGCAAGAAAGGCTCATGGTCTCGGTTCTGTGTCTTTTTTCCTGTAGGCATTCAGAAGGGTGACCGAGTGGCCATCTACATGCCTATGATCTTGGAACTTGTGGTGGCTATGCTGGCATGTGCTCGCATTGGAGCTTTGCACTCCATTGTGGTAGGAACTTGGGCTGGTGAAAGGAACCAAGGGTGAGGGACAGGGTTGTGGAGAAGGAAATTGGACCTGGATGGAGAAGGATCATAAATATAGGTCCAAATCAGTTATTCAGTATCTTCTGGAATCCTGTTTTGGAGATGCTGAATTTCATGAGCACCTCCCTTCCTTGATCACTCAATCCCTAGTTCCCCTCTCCCCCTCAGCTTTTCCCCCCTTCCCTAGTTTGCAGGCTTCTCTGCAGAGTCTCTCTGTGAAAGGATCTTGGATTCCAGTTGCTGCCTGCTCATCACTACAGGTGACTAATTCCTTCACTCCTTCTCCAGATCCTCCTACACCTCAAGTTTGGTCTTCAGTCTGCTTGTTGATTTGGGGCTACTTGGAATGGAGGGTAGGGACTGCTTGTCTGCTTTTTCCTCATCCTACCTCAGCTGACTCTATGTCAGCCGAAATCATCTGGGAAAACCAGAGTCAAGAGGCCTATTCAGGAAGGGCCCTGTGGCCATTGGGCCCACTGGGGAGCATGGTGTGTACTAAGGCCTGAAATGTTTATTGCTCCCCAAAGATGCCTTCTACAGGGGGGAAAAACTTGTGAACCTGAAGGAGCTGGCTGATGAGTCCTTGGAGAAGTGCCGAGAGAAGTAAGTTTGCTGATCTACCATCTACTAACCTGATTAACAGGATCTTTCTCCACTGCCAGCTTCCCTTTGTCCTTGCTATATACTCCTAGAGGGACATGGGTACATCTTGTCAACTTCTTCTAGCCAACCAGGTGAATACTTCAGCCTTTTCTTTTCTCCAGGGGTTTCCCAGTGAGATGCTGCATTGTGGTCAAACATCTGGGGCGGGCAGAGCTGGGAATGAATGACTCCCCAAGCCAGTCCCCACCAGTTAAGAGGCCATGTCCAGATGTCCAGGTGAGTCTGGCACTACTGTACACTCCTGTGGGCTCTAATTCCCTCTCTTCCTATTCAAGAATTTCCTCTCCCCGCCCCTTTTGCTTCTTCACATAATTCTGACAATTCCAGGAAAGCTTCTCTAATCAGGCTGGCTAAGAGCAAGAGATTTTGACCTTCAGTATGGGTAAAGAAGCCCTTGGGCTTTAGGAATTTAGCATGAAAAACTGTGGAAGTTGATAAGCCCAGGGGATCCTTAGGGTTTAGGCTTGGGCTTGGGTGGAAATGTGCTGACTTGGGTGACTGTATGACTTGACTTGAATGAGCTACATTTGTGGCTTTGGACCCATTACTTCTGCTGAAAGCTGTAGGAAAAGTCCCGTTGACAGCCTACAGTTCTGGGGGGCATAGGTATGTAAATTCTGGGTTCCAGAAGGATAGAGGATTACTTCGATCCTTTGATTTAAAGTATCTGAGTAGTGTTGGGACTAGAGAGGCTAGCTAATATGAAATTAGGGAGATCAGAGAGTCCAATCAATAATTGGAAATTTTATACAGAATAGGAGTTAGTAAAATAGAGGCTGAGGGGACCAGTGAAAGGGCAGGCTGGGGAGAAAGAAGGTAACTAAGGGTTTAGGGAGCACTCACCCTTCCCTCTCACCTCTATCCTTGGACCCTGCTCATCAGCCTTTCCATTCCATGGGCTCTTAACAGGGTAAGCTGAAAGAGAAATCCAAGTGCATCCGGCCCCAGGTATCCTCTTCTTCACTGCCCTTGATCACTGCTTCCCTGTGTGCTTGTCTGTATGTTCATCTGCTCTCTGTCTGTCTGCTCCAGTGAGAATACTGCTAGAGCTAAGCCTGGTCCCTTTGTTGCTGGGCCCCTTGATGTCCCTGTCATTCTGTAGGGTTATAGAATCAAACGTCTGTTTTTGCCTTTGTCAGCTCACATATAGGAAGGCTATCAGAGTTAGCAACAGACATCATTTCACTCCTGCCACATAGATTCTTAGTAGGAGAGAGTACTAGGTGACCTTTCAGAAAGCATATGCTATGCACTTAGCTGGGCAGAGGGTAGAGCCCAGAAAAACAGGAGGCGTTTGGAGGAGGTACAGGCTCTGGTCTTGGGATTTTACCATCAAGTGGAAAGTTAGACCTATATTGCAAAAGAAAAGGAAGTTGTGTATGGGACAACAGAAAAGGGATTCCTAAATACATTTATATGCAACTTGGAATTTATAAACCACGCATCACTCTGGCATAATTAAGTACTAAATTCAACAAAAGTCACACTGTAGGTGGTGCTCAAAGCAGGTTAGTATAGAACAGTGGCTTGGAGTTCAGAGGCCCAATTTTATTTAATTTATTTATTTATTTATTTATTTATTTATTGGTTTTTTGAGACAGGATTTCTCTGTGTAGCCCTGGCTGTCCTGGAACTCACTCTGTAGACCAGGCTGGCCTTGAACTCAGAAATCCGCCTGCTTCTGCCTCCCAAGTGCTGGGATTAAAGGCGTGCGCCACCACTGTCTGGTGAGGCCAAATTTTAGTTGTATGATTTCAAACAAGTTCTGTCTCTTCTCTGGACTTCACTTTTTAAAAATCAGTAATAAAGAGATGATAAATGATTAAGCAAAAATAGTTCCTACCCTAAAAGGCCACTGTTGCTGTGAGCTTCCCAGGTTACTTTGAGTCTTCCATGTCAGACTTCTTGTGCTGGTGGTAATATAAGCTCTTACACTGATGGACACAGACCTGGTTTCTAGGAAACTGTTTTTTTTTTTTTTTTTTTTAAATAAAATTTAGTCAAAGCCCAGCATGGGAATACATGCCTTTTTATCCCAACACTGGCAGAGTCATAAGGATCTCTGTGAGTTCAAGACATTCTGATCTACATAGCAAGTTCTGGGCCAGCCAGGAAGGGAAGAAACAAAAATGAAATGAAACTTCTTTTGAAAGAGGTAACAAATGGTTTAGAATGGAGGCCACAGAGCCAGACTCCGGAGTTCAAATGTCTCTGCCACCTGCTACAGTGTAAGTTCCGGCAACTTGGGCTTTCTTGTGTCGGTTCCTCTCTATATAAGGGAAAGATAGTACCTGTGCATAGGATTTTATCTATCTATATGTTGTTTGGCATGTAGTAACTACTCAATATATGTTAGGTATTGTCACTGCCTTAAAACATCAGACAGACTGGCAATTTCTAGAAGGAAGACTGGGCTAAATAAATAAATAAATAAATCCAAAACGATACAGCAATCACATTTCTTGTAATTCAGCCTCAAGCAGCAAAAGGATGGGCTTTTGTTTTCTAGAGATGAAAGTAAAGTCAGTCACAAAAACGAAAACAAAAAAATAAACCCCAAACAAGTAAGCAAACAAAAACAACAAAAAAATTAAATTACTCTCACAAAGTTTAAGTTGGTTTGTATGAAAACTGCAGTGAAAGCTATAGAAACCTTGGTAGGCCTCCAGGCTCCTGTTACACAGTCTTCAAAGGAAGGCCTGGTACAGTTTATAGGTGTCCTCAACCACACCACCTACAAGCTCCATATTCCTCTTACATACCTGGTAATCTCTAAGACTGTTGTGGCCCAAGGACAAGGGACAACTCCTCAGGTTTTATTTTAGAAAACCCAGCCCTTTTCCTCTTTCAAGGCCATAGGCCTCGTAGGTACATATTCACAAGCAATGTTTGCTTCACTAACAGCTCATTCTGCTTCCTGGTGCTCACTATCAGCTTCACAGTTGGAGCACCACACCCACTCCACCACCACCCCCTTCACACACAGACACCCACAAAGGAAACAGTGTTATAAGACTGTAAAAATTCTCTTATTGCCAAACCGCAGTGTAACTGTGTCTTACCCTATGACAATTCAATGTATTCTAAACAAGCACCATTTATAAAGAATATTGACATAGTTCTACTTAAAAGTATTACAGTCCTCAGCTCAAACAATCATTGACAGGAAAAAAAGTATCCATGTGACAATGTACACATAAACTTATATAGGTCATCCACTTAAAGATAGAGTACTTTATGTTTTCTTGCTGGGACAGCTTTTCTGTCACATCCCCCCCCTCCACATACCCCAACCCCTCTAAAACAGGGTTTCACTGTTAGCCACAGCTGACCTGGGACTTCCTATGTAGATTAGGCTGGCCTTGAATTCAGCATGCCTCTGCCTCTTGAGTGCTGGGATTAAAGGCATAAGCCACCCTACCCAGCTTCATTTTTAGATAATTTTTATAATGCTCATATTTCAGAAATTTCAAATTCTCTTGAGTAAAGGTCAGGTGATAGAGAAAACAGGAGTGTTTAGAGAGTCCTGTTCTCATTTATCAAGGTATATGTCTGACACTTTGGGGATTTTAAAAAAAAAAACAAATATTCATATGACAATATGAGTATATGTCTGTGTATTAGAGAAAGGAATTTATCTAACATTGCTGTATCTACCAGTCAACCAGGGCCATTGAACATTCCAAGAATCTAATGGAAGCAGATGTAACTGCATATCCTTGTAATCCCACCAGTATGGATGCTGAGACTGGAGAATTATAATTGGAGGCAAGCCAGAGACCTTGTCTTAAAGTAAAATAAAAATAGTTTACTGACTGAAAGGGCTTTAAGGTAGATAAAGAAAACCCCAAACATTTCTCACCATCTTAGCCTTTTCCCCAGTGGTCATTAAACTTACCCCTAACCTTTCTGACTTTAGTTAGTCTCTCTCTTCTTGCAATAATCATATGTCTCTATTGAAATTTACAAGATCCTGTCAGACCTTTATGGCAAAAGAAACTATCCTTGTTTAAAACCCCTTAAGGGGCCAGAGAAATGGTTTAGCATTAAGAGCACTTGCAGTTCTTGAGGGGAGCAGGGCTCCAAGCACTCAAATCAAGTTGCTCACAAGCATCTGTAACTCCAGTTCCAGGGGAGACAAAACCCTCCTCCTGCCCAAGCACCCGCCCATCCATGGCACTCCAACATACACTCAATGTCCACACACATACACACAAATAAGAAAACAGACAAATGATGACTTCCTGTGATCATATGGGAAAAGATTGAACTCCAGTGTAATTTTTGAGACATCAAGGGAATCTGACTTCACCCAACAGAGTTTAGACAGGAAAAACTAGTTTTCAAAGAGGTAATATAGTCAGGAAAAGAAAATAGTTTCAAAGGAGAGGTGAGAGAAACTTCAGAATAGCAGATCCTGAAGTCATTATCAAAGGTAATCAAACGTAGTGGGACATCTCTTTCCTGAGAGGAATTTACCTTTTGCTTCTCTACTAACTTGAAACAAGTTCCTGCTGAGTAGAAACTGTCTCAAGTAGGAACTCCAGGGTGGGATGGCTTCTAAACACATAGGAAAAAAAATGCCTGAATCCAAATCTGTTGTGTTCTCTTGCTATTAACTAACAGAATTAAGTGCTCTCCTCACCTGTAGGCAGTGACTAATTTTGTGTTTCTGAATTGTGTGGTTGTCTACATCCCTGCTGATGTGCCACCAGTCCTATGGTGTGTATGTGTGTATTCAGGTTGTGTATGTATAGTCATTTATCCAACAAAAATGTCTTTTGAGTATTGAATACATCACTAGGTGCTAAGGCTATTGGGGAAAATACAGCTATGCCACCACCCTCCTAGACAATGATCAAGAAGAAAATACCTGAAAATATATGTCGTATGGGAATAAACCAAGTGTGATGAATAATAACAACAGGTGGAATGGGGGTGTCAGATACTGTTCAGGGGTCTCTTTCTAAAAAGGTAGCATTTCAGCTGAGAGCTGCAAGATGTGACCCAGTAAAGTAAGACAGAATAAAATAGGTAAGCGGGGTTCAGGGATAGAGGAAGAGCAAGAATGGCAGAGAAAGTCTGTTCTCTCTGCTTCATTGTACCCTTGAAGGGCCCCTTTCTTTCCTTTACCCCCATATGGGGGCCTGAACCTCCAGATACCAGGTAGGCTGTCTCCTGCCTCTGTCTTGAACTTCTTTACAGCTCTTCCATGCCCATTCCTGTCTTCCCCCAGATCTCCTGGAATGAAGGGGTTGACTTGTGGTGGCATGAACTCATGCAGCAGGCAGGAGATGAGTCTGAACCTGAGTGGTGTGATGCCGAAGACCCACTCTTCATCTTGTACACCAGTGGCTCCACAGGCAAACCCAAGGCGAGTGTGTGTGTGTGTGTGTGTGTGTGTGTGTGAGAGAGAGAGAGAGAGAGAGAGAGAGAGAGAGAGAGAGAGAGAGAGAGAGAGAAAGAAATGAAAGATAGAAAGAAAGATAGAAAGTCAGATAGAAAGTAAGAATGAGAAAAAGTGATGACTTTCTAAGGAAGCTTGGAATGACCAACAGAAACTGTTAGAATGAGTACTGGGAATTCAAGTGATATGGGTGACTCAGATATACAATCTAAGAATGTAAATGGTCCCTTTACTTACTTGACATCAGAGTGAGATAATGGACATCGAAGAGAGACACATGCCATGAAAGGGCATTGGCAGCATTAAAATCTTTAAGAAGGATCTTTTTTTCAGCTCTGTGAGGCTCTATTTTTTGTTGGTCAGTAGAGGTGGACACAAAACCTCAACCTGAGGCCTGATTCTCCCCCACAGGGTGTGGTGCACACAATTGGAGGTTACATGCTCTATGTGGCTACAACTTTCAAGTATGTGTTTGATTTCCACCCGGAAGATGTGTTCTGGTGCACAGCAGACATTGGCTGGATAACTGGTCATTCCTATGTCACCTATGGGCCACTGGCTAATGGTGCCACCAGTGTTTTGGTGAGATGGGAGCTGGGCATGGACAGAATTCTCCTAGGTGACCATTTCCCAAAGCTTCTTAGTCTAAAGAAGGGAAACTTATACAGGGACCTACTTCCTGGAGAAAGAGGAATTTTGAGGGGTTGTATATCCTACTAGAAAGTTTCTTGACTTGTGTGGTCAGAGAGTAAAGACACAATTGGTCACAAAGGATGAATACTAAACCTGATGGGGTGGTAGGGAATGAAAAGACTATTGGGAAGGGCCCAAAATAACCATATTTCATTGGGGTCAGTTTGAGGGGATCCCCACATACCCAGATGAAGGCCGCCTGTGGAGCATTGTGGACAAATACAAGGTGACCAAGTTCTACACTGCACCAACAGCAATCCGGTTGCTCATGAAGTTTGGAGATGATCCTGTCACCAAGTGAGACCTTCCCCCATCTGTTGTCCCATAGGGATCCTTCAGAGCCGAGCACTGGCCTTTATGCCGTTCGTTTCTCTGTCCCAACTTCCTGACCTGGGATAGGGGAGGGGCAAAGGAATGCTGAATGCATGTGTATTTTGGCTCCTAGTGGTACTCAGAATTTTCCTCTCTTCCACTCTCCTGCTCAAGGCATAGCCGGGCGTCCTTGCAGGTGCTGGGCACAGTAGGTGAACCCATCAACCCTGAAGCCTGGCTCTGGTACCACCGGGTAGTAGGTTCCCAGCGTTGCCCCATTGTAGACACCTTCTGGCAAACAGAAACTGTGAGTAAGGGATTCAGGAGGCTAGGGATTATGGACAATGTAGGAAAAGTGATTCAAATCCCTGATCTCTGACTTCCACAGGGTGGCCATATGCTGACCCCTCTTCCTGGTGCCACCCCCATGAAACCTGGTTCTGCTGTGAGTAGTGCCTCTGCTAGTCCTAGGCTTGGTGGGGATAGGATTTGGGGCTGTTGGCCTATTAGAGAGTAGGGTACTGACCTACTCTCAAGCTAGGAGGAATTTGGGGCTCTAGGGCTCTGTGGAAGCTGAGTCAGAGTTGCCTCATTCTTCTTGGATTGTGCCTCTCATTTGCTTTTAGTCTTTCCCATTCTTCGGTGTAGCACCTGCAATCCTGAATGAGTCAGGAGAAGAGCTGGAAGGGGAAGCTGAAGGTTATCTGGTGAGAATCTGCAATCTTTGGGAGAAGAAAGGGTTTGCTAAGGGTACTTTGTTTTAGAGTTTATAACCTTATCTTCCCAGGTGGTGTTTGTCCTTTGCTGAAAGACACCCATGGAGATCCTTCCAAATAATTTCCTGCATCTTTACTTTTTGGTACATGGCTCTAAGAGCCCTTATAGATTGTATTCCAAGACTCCTGAGTGATAACTTTTGGAGTAAGGAAGACTTAGTCTTGGTCCTCCCTTTGACATGCGTTTCTAGAGAAAGGAGTCTTTGTGGTTTACAGACTAATCATGTAGGCTCTGGAGTCAGGCTGCCTGTATTCAGATCCGGACTCTGCCTCTTCTCTGACCTCAGATAAGCTGTTACCTATTGCCTTTGAATGTAATTTTCCCATTTGTAAAATTGGGTTATAGTATGTATAAATAATAGAACTTTATATCCTGACATTTTATGAAATTAGATAATCCATACAAAGGGTTACTCTGTAACTGCACAGTTAGTGCTCTTAAATGTTAGCTGCTGCCATTCGTGTGGTCAGCACCTGTCAGCTCTCAATCTCGGTTCCCCTTTCCACCATCAAGTCAGTAACAGAAGGCAGGACTTGAATCTAAGCTTTCTTACTCAGTTTAGAATTCTGCTGGTGCAGAATTCTATTGATTAGAGATTACTTATTCGCTAATATAGCTTTCATTTTTATATGACTTGCTTGCATCTAATTGAACCTGCTTTCCTAATTATTCAAAAGGAACTCAAATTTTCTAGATGTTTATTGCTCACAGAACACTATGCTAGACAATTTTTCACATGCTAGTAACTTAATCCTTATAATGACTTTAGGATTTATTATTTACAGATGAGGGTCCTGAAGTTCAGAGAAGCAAAGTAAGGCCATTTAGAATTGGGATTCTAACCCAGGCTCATCTATCCGCAAAGCCTATACTTTGTACTACTTTTCGGGGATGGCATTTAGGATATTTTCCTTTAGGTTTAGCAATGCTATGGTTGTTTTCCTGTGAGACAGCCTAGAAGATGCGATCACTGTACCTTCTGTACTCCCCAGGTGTTCAAGCAGCCCTGGCCAGGGATCATGCGTACAGTTTATGGGAACCACACACGTTTTGAGACCACCTACTTTAAGAAGTTCCCTGGCTACTATGTGACTGGAGATGGTGAGCCTTGACTGTCCTGTCCCCACTCCTCTCTCCAAGACATACTCCTTCCATTTTCAGATGAGGTGGTTAGGGATGAATAAAAGAGAAAGGAATATGCCCTAATGTCCCAATCTGATATCCACGAGAATTACAGTGAAGGCTGTAAGATCGGGAGTGAGGGATGAAGAGATGGATCAGTGGTTAAGAGCACTTGTTGCTCTTCCAGAGGTCCCAAGTTTGGTTCTCACCACCCATGCCAGGAGGCTCACAACCACCTGTAACTCCAGCTCCAAGGGATCCAGTGCTCTCTTCTGTCCTTGGTGGGCACCCCACATAAGTGTATGCACTCAAACATAAATACACATACATATAGTAAAAATCATCTTTTAAAAAGAGCAGAAATGAGTGTTATAGGGACAGTCAAGATGGTACCTTCTGAGATTAGATGCCTAGGGAAGCAGGCTCTTCTTTTTTACTCTAGTGTTGACAGAGATAGGGCATGTAGAAATGGGTATTACAATGTTATGTGTGGCCTCATATCTAGAGCCTACTTGTTCATTTTCTGTCTACCAGCTCATCCATCCTGCAGCATTTATTGAGCGGCTACAATGACCAGGCACTGATCTAACGAGTACATGGTATATTACTGTGAATAACACTGTCAAATTCTTCTATCTAATGAGGCTCATGTGTTAGTAAAGAGGGGACAGACAACAAACCAAATCACAAGCTAGTCATAGGTAGAGAAGCATGTTTTGAAGAAAACAATGAGGTAGTGCCTTCAAGGATGGCTGGAGAAGGCCTGAGGATTTAAAGGGCATCAAGCACAGAGAAATCCACAGTAAGAATAGTATAAAGAATGGATACAACCTTGAAATGCATAAGAGATGGACTAAAGGCTGTGAAGCCGCAGTGAGGTAAGCCTAGGGAAGAACACGTCATTAAGTTGGAAAGATAGCTAAGATCATACAGAGCTGTGCAGACATGGAAAGCAGTCCAGATTTTATTCAAAGTAGTGGAGGCTGGGATGTGGCTCAGTTGGTAGAATACTTACCTATGTATGTACAAAATTGTAGAATCTGTTCCCAGTACCACATTAAACTAAGCACAATGCAATCTTAGAACTTGGGAGGTAGAAGCAGAAGAATTAGGAATTTCAGGGCCAACTTTGATACATGGCGAATTTGAGGCCAGCCTGGGGTACGTAAGACCCTGTCTGAAAGGGGAGGGTTTGGAGAATAACTCAGCAGTAACACGTTTGCCTAGCACACCTGAAGTCTTAGTCCTCAGTATCACACACACACACACGGTGAGGGCAGATAATTACTATCTGGACGTTCTAAAAAATATACTTGAGATTGGATATATATTTTTTTTTTTTGCCATAGAACAAATTATGCCCAAAGTTGGCAACTTCAGACAACACATAGTTTCTTGAGGATCAGAATCTGGAAGTGTCTTGGTTGGGTGGTTTTTAGTCAAGGTATCTAAGGTAAGAATCAAGCTGTTAGCTGCTGCTGTAGTCATTGAGAGGTCTGACTAGGCCTAGAAGGTCTATCTACATGCTGGCTCACAGGGCTTTAGGCAGGAATCCTCAGGCAGTTGTAAGCTGCTTGACATGGGTGCTGGGAACTGAACCTTGGTCCTCTGGAAGAATAATAAGTTTAAATAGGATCTCTCCATAGGGTTACTCACATGGCACCTGGCTACACCCAGAACAAATGATCTGGGGGAACAGACTAAGATGGAAGCTAAAATGTCTTCAATAAACTAGAGGATGGAGATTGGTGGGGCCATCTTGGAGGCTGGCTGCTAAGTCAAACAAAAGTAAAAGTAGGAAAACTTGTTAAAAGATCCCAGTAAGCTACTGTGGTAGGTGTTGCAGTTTTACAATATAAATCATATATCCTGCTCTAAGGTATTCACTGTGTTGAACATTTTTCCCAGGTTGCCGACGGGATCAGGATGGCTATTACTGGATCACTGGCAGGATCGATGACATGCTCAATGTGTCTGGTGAGTGTCCTATATCCCTTTCCATTTTATTAACTCTTTACCCCAGCAACTCCTAGACAAAAACTTTGAAAAGAAGAGCTAGGACAATCCTATTGTGAGACTGTGTGTTGAGTATGTCATTCAGTCCTGGTCCCAGTTTTAGAGGAAAAGTATAATGCATGCTAGCATACACTGAGAGAGAGGGTCTAGGATGGTCAAGACATGCTCAGAGGCATGCCATTTAAGAGGGAATGAAAGCCTTTCCTATTGACCAGATCAGACCAGCCCTGTGGGTGCAGAGGGGAGCAAGAGCTGGGGCAGAGGAGGAGAGATCCCTCTCATGCACTTCCTTTCTCTTGACAAGGACATCTTCTGAGTACAGCAGAGGTGGAATCGGCACTCGTGGAACATGAGGCTGTTGCGGAGGCAGCAGTGGTGGGCCACCCTCATCCTGTGAAGGGCGAATGCCTCTACTGCTTTGTTACCTTGTGTGATGGCCATACCTTCAGCCCCACCCTCACTGAGGAACTCAAGAAGCAGAGTAAGGAGCTTCCTGGGGCAGGAACCAAAGGGTCTGCAAATTACTGGGGAGAGGCTGCAGCAAATTACAGACAGAACCCTGCTGTCCTCCCCAGTCTCCACCAGTTTCCTTCCCACTGGGATAATACCAGCCAACATTTTTAGAAAACTTTCTGTGTCACCACCAAAATGAGTGCTTTAAATGCTTTACCCCATTTAATCCCTATCACTACCCCATGAAATAGGTCCTGTTGTAAAGAGAAGACACTTGAGGTGCAGAGAAGTTGAGCTGTTTGCTCAAGGCCATGCTGCCAGGGGTGGGATTTAGCCTCTAGCAGGCTATTCTACATACAAAGTTCCAGGAACATGGATTAAAATAAAACAAAGGAGTAGAGACACACTATTCAGAGAGAATGGGAAACAGGAATGACACCTCAGAATGACTCTAGGCAGATCTCTGAAGAAGAAATAGCTGAGGAAATAAAGTCATGGCTTTAGGAAGTCTGGCTAAAGGCACTAAAGACACACTTGATAATTTGTTGGTTACAGTTAGAGAAAAGATTGGCCCCATTGCCACACCAGACTACATCCAGAATGCACCCGGCTTGCCTAAAACACGCTCAGGTAAGTTCAGAATTACCCAGGAATTGGGACAGGCTACAGCCCAGTGGTGGCAGGTATGTGGATGAAAGTCCTTAGAAGGGCTGGGATCAGTCAGTGCTATTACCAAGTAATAAGAGGTGTGTGGGTTACCAGGGAAAATCATGAGGCGAGTTCTCCGGAAGATTGCTCAGAATGACCATGACCTAGGGGATACATCTACAGTGGCCGACCCATCCGTCATCAACCATCTCTTCAGTCACCGCTGCCTGACCACCCAGTGAACAAGACTCTTGTCCAGGATTTCCCTGTGCTTGGTTCTCCAAATTTCTGCCTATTCATCCTGCCCCTCGCTCAGGAGTACCAAGGGTCAGTGCTAGTTGACACTTTGGTTGAAACTAGGGAGACAGTTTTCTAGGCTGCCAGGTAGAAGGGACAGGGCTCAGGTCAACCTCACAAGGATAGGCTTCTAGACTACAGAGAGGTCTCCAAGCCCAGAACAGAGACCTGAACACCATGTCCTCAACCAACGTGTAAGTGAGGGCCTAACCAGAAGCAGGGCAGCAACTCTAATCCTTTCAGCTTTCTCAGAAAGCACCAGTTCTTATCTTTGGCCTGCGATAGCCTTTAGAAATGACAGTTTGTGAGTCTATGAATAATTATTTTTTAAAATACTTTGTTGTCTCTGTTCTGAGTCTGAATTCCTTGCAGATGGTAGCACTGTCTGTCCATTTACTCTAGAGACTAGGCAGGTGGGTTCAGTCTCCAGAGAACTACCATCTGCCTCATTGAAAGAATAAGATATGCTGATCCTAGAACCAAGGGAGTTAACATTCCTTGTCTTTCACCATGAACAGAACCCTGCCCATGAGGGGCACTTGTAGGTGAAACTCTCTATTCTTGTACTGTTTGTGCTCAAGACCCACTGTTAAAGGAATAAAGTTTATGAGCTCAAGAACATAATTGTTTTTTGTTTTGTTTTTGTTTGTTGTTTTGTTTGTTTTTTTGAGACAGGGTTTCTCTGTGTAGCTCTGGCTGTCCTGGAACTCACTCTGTAAACCAGGCTGGCCTTGAACTCAGAAATCCGCCTGCCTCTGCCTCCCAAGTGCTGGGATTAAAGGCATGCGCCACCACTGCCCAGCCATAATTACTTTTTTAGGTATCTGTGTGTTCATTATCTGCTCTGATATGTATGGCAGATGGGAAGGGAACTGCTATGCCCCAGACCCCTTAATTTTGGCAGAATTAGGCAAAGCTCCACCCTGAAGACCTGTGAGGAGACCCTAAGCAAGAGTGAGAAGCCAGCACACCTATGATGTCATATCAGGGTTGCTCCTTCTTCAGATTGCCTTGACTCTACAGTCTCTGGGAGTGACTAAGCATTAGAGAACTTCAGGGTCTCATCTATGGGATCTGAAACCAGTGAACCTACCCCCACCCCCACCCCACCAGTGAGACACAGTCTCTTTTCTGGCATATCCACCTTGCATAACCTGCCCTCCTCCTCTTGGTACAAGAAACAATGAGTCGTTCAATCAGCATTGTTGTTTTATTAGAGCTGGGGAAGTCTATGCCCTTCTACCCTCTTCCTCCTGTCACTTGGTTCTACCCCAGGTCAAGGCACTAGAACCTGCCTTGGTTAGACGGCAATGAAGATGTACTGGGTTTATGGGCCTTTGCCTCAAAGCAGCTTCCATTCCCACACTCCAAAGATATAGGGACCTCCAGAACTCTTCCAATGGAATCATAGCTTTTCTGGTCCTCGGATGGAAGGCTGAGAGAAGGTACCCAGGATTTTCCCTTCCCTGAAGCCCCTGGAGGTCTACGGAAGAGACGAGCTCCCCTAAGATAGGGACAGGGCTGGCCCTTCGGGAGAGGAGTGCCAACCGAGTACAGGGGTTGGAAGGTCTCTTGAGTGAAGTCCAGAATGTGCCTTCACACAGGGTAGGGGTTGTCCAGGACTGCCACTCCTGCTGCCACGCCTCCATCTGCATGCTCAATGGCTTTGGTTCGAAGGAGATGCCCCACATGCTTGTTCATCACAAGTGTTGTTCCCTGTCTGTAGAAATGAGGTCAGGAGACATATTAGAGACCCAGGCCCTCTTCTGGTCCTAGCTGACCAGCAGATTGGAGAAGGGGCGACATTTAAGAAATGCTAGAATTTTAGAATCAGATTTGGAGTTGCTTCCTAACTTGGAAATTATTAGCTCTGAAGCTTCTTAACCTTCCTAAAAATGTCCTTAATTTAAAATTGAGAAATTCCTCTTCTACATCTACAGGATGGTCAAACGAATTTAAATAAATCGAGAAAAGCTTATAGCATGATTCAGATGCACATTTATGTCCTGAGCTATATATTTCCTTTAACTGTCTTTCAAGGTGCCTGTGGTGGTAATGGGAGTAGGGGTAGGGAGAGTAGCAGGCAAAATGCTGCAAGTAGTTAGAGCGGGGAAGGCTGAGGTAGCGGGCATGGCATGGTGGCATTTGGTTGTCAAATACACCTTGCCCTGACCTTCAAGTATTTTTCAGGCAGTTGCTTTAGGGCACTGTTCCTTACCAATTCCCAAGTTCTCTCTTTTCTTTCTATTTTTCTTTTTTATTCGAAACAGGGTCTCACTGTAGCCTTGGCTGTCGGGGAACTTGCCGGCCTCTACCTCACAGGGATCTATCTGCTGGTCTCTGCCTCCTAAGTCTGGGACTAAAAGCATACACTACCATGCCTCCTTCTTGATTCTTAGTATTCAAATCCAAATCCAGAAGCTACTCAGCATCTCAAAGCCACTAAATACTCCCCTCTCTCTCCTTTCTCTGGAATCCCTATTGGTTTTAGAGCTGGACTCAGACTTCCATATTTCCTGGAATCTTGACCTTTTCTCAGTCCCTTTAGTACTACATGGAATTTCCTTTACAGCTATAAAGCTGTCTCTTCCAGGATTCACGGTTAGCGCTGTGGGCTGGGGAAGTCTTAGATCCTTAGCCTTATTTAACAGGCAAGGAAACAGGTGATAAAGCTAGAGCTGAAACTGAATTCTGTGGCTCATGGCTCTATCCAAGGTTCATTCTGTTTTCCTGGTTGGCACTCATGGGGATGTAGTAGAAGAATCTGTTCCTGACTGGCTTACCTGACATAGACTCCAAAAATACCCAACTCTGAGATACACTGGACCACTTGGGCAGGGCTGCCAGGCCGTAGCAAACAATTCCCAAAAGGCTCAGGTTCAATCTTCTCCATGAGAATGTAGGAAGCTCTCTCCTCGCTGTCCTTCAGCTGTTCCAGAGCTTGTACCATTTCCTCCCCGTACAAGTTATTACCTGCAATTAAACTGGCCAGTCACACAGAGCACATCTGGCTTCTGAGAAGGAAAGAACACCCCATCACCACACTGTTCTGCTTGGATTGCTCCATCTATGGGTGTTTCTCCTCAGCCACCATTACTGGTTCCTTCTCTTCTTAAATGGTGGGGTTCCCTGGGTTTGCGGAGGTGTCTCAGTCTGTAAAGTGTTTATTGTGTAAACACAAAGACCTGAGTTCTGATCTCCAGTACCCATGATGTGTCTGTAACCCTCTCTCAGTGTGGGCAAGTGGAAGGTAGAGATAGGTGGATCTCCAGAACTTGCTGGCTAACCACTAGTCTAGTGAGTTCCAGGACCAGTGACAGACTGTGTTTTAAAAATGGTGGAGGACAACAGAGGAAGACAATGGATGTGACTGCATGCACACGTACCCAGATGGGCATGCACACACAAGCACACACAACACAGATGGTGAGGTTCTTTAGGAGTTCTCTACTTTTGCTCTGTCCTCTACTTTTTGCTCCTAAGGCTTCATCTATACTGTATACTTTAACTCCCAAGTCTTTTAACTCATGTTCTTTGTTCTAGACATCATAGGCATGTACCACATATCCTTAATGCAAACTCAGCATATCCACATGGATATCTATTTCTGCTACCAGAACTTACTTCTGAACTTGCTACTCCTAATAGGATGAAAGGCATCCCTGAGTCCTGTTTAAGTTCACTCTTCTTATGTCACCTTAGTTAGCTTACCTATGTTACCAACCCTGAAGTGTCGCCATCCATGCTCTACATTGTCATAACCCTAGTCTGGGCCTCTGCATGGGTCTTCTTGACAATGGTATCAGCCTTCATCCATGGTCTGTCACACATACCTCTTCTCTTTCCAAGAAACCTATAAAGGCTGAAGCTCATTACTACAAAACCTACTTGGATCCTGAATAGTTCATGTATCCCTTCCCTGTTGGAACTTTAACTTGAAACTTGTGATAAAATACAGTTTATAACATCTATTTGGGGGGGGGGGAAGAGGAATATACATGTGCATGCATACACACACACACACACACACACACACACACACACACACACATGCAAGTGAGTGGCCCAATATCCAGGATCTGCCTTTTTTTGCCCTCCACTCCAAAGTCCTAGAGGTATCGATGCTTGCTATCATGTTTGGCTTTTATGTGGGGTGAAGATCCAGCACTTGCATAGTAATCACTTTAGTGACTGAGCCATCTCCCCAATCCCAGATTTCCTGGAATATTTTCAGTGTTCTTTATTATCAGGTCCCAATAGTCATTCCCAGCCCATATTCCTGTCTTCAACCCTAAACTCACCAGTTTCTCATTAACCTCTCAACAGTCCCGTCCATGCTTTTATGGCCCAATGCTTTTATTTGAATGGTCTTTCTTCAGTTTAGAATGATCTTCCCCATTTTCTACATATAAGAATCCTACCTGTCCCAAGACCCAGTGGGAAGTCTAAGGTAGACATGATCCCCGCCCTCAAGGAGTTTCGCAGTAAACAGGAATGCAACCAAGTATTCCCTTAGACCTCCCAGTATGCACCTACTTCATTTCCCTACAATTTACCCATGGGTACCTCAAAACTAAGCTTGTCCAAACTCTCTGCTGTAGTTAATCAGATCCCCTAATACTCCACAGTGCTCAGTTACAGGGTACTGGGAGATATGCTCCATGCTGGGATCTCTATAACCACTAAGCCTGGGACTGAATCTACATCAAGTGCCAATCAGCACTGACAACAACCTGTATCCCTTCACTAAGCAGCTCCACAAAGGAGATGTACCTACCTCCGCCCTCTCTCTGGGGCTTCAGCACAAAGTGGCTAGGAGCAGCAAGGGCCTCAGCAATGGCTTGATCCCCTTCTTCACCCTGATAGGAGACAAAAAGTAGTCACTAGAATTCAGGCTGCAGGTCCTGCTGGTCATGCAGAGTGACATTAGGGGAGGGACAGAAGGGAAAACAACCATAAATTCCTTTAGGCTAGACATTCAATCCTGGATGTGACCCTTAACTCCCTTGCAGCACTAAACACCAAACAGGCTTTCAGTACTGCAGCAAAGGCCTGTAAAGTAGCTACAGATATTCCCTAATTCTTTCTACTCTCCACAGTCACTTCCTCTGGTTTTCATCTTTATCATCATCATAATTGCTGAAGACGTTTGTAATGGTTATTAGCCCCCAGGTTTTAACTCCTGCTGTGGTAGCTTGAATATGCTTGGCCCAGGGAATGTCACTACTAGGAGGTGTAGCCTTGGAGTAGGTATGGCCTTGTTAGAGGAAGTATGTCACTGTAGGAGTGGGCTTTGAGACCCTCTCCTAGCTGCCCCTGAGCCAGTCCTCTCCTGGCTGCTTTGGATCAAGATGCAGAACTCTCAGCTTCTCCTAATTAAGATGCAGAACTCTCAGCATCATGCCTGCCTGGAAGCTGCCATGCTCTCACCTTGATAATGGACAGAACCTCTGAACCTGTAAGCCAGCCCCAATTACATGTTGTCCTTTATAAGAGTTGCCTTGGTCATAGTATCTGTTCACAGCAGTAAAACCCTAACTAAATACACCTGCCCTCAAGGCTTAGGGGTCCTCCAGAGCACCAAGGATGTGAGCCAAATGCCAACCATAGTGCCAGCTGTGCTGCACCCTCCCCCCCAACACATCTGAGCCCTGGTTTCTGTTGTGTGGTAGGAAAAGACTACATACCATGTCCAGTGAATAGAGGCCAGCAAAGGTGGCCCGTAGGCGGGCCACAGCCTCAGGCTGGCCTGGGAGCAGTACTTCCAGCAGGCCCACCCTGCTCAGTTCCTGCTGCACCTTCTTAGTCCCAGCCAGCTGTGTGGCAATGTCCGGACACTTGGCAGCACGTGATCTCTCTAGCAGCAGGCGTGCTTCCCAGTTCTGCAGATGCGATAAGACCACAGAGCCTTTACTGAGTAGGTGCCAGGCACTGTGCCTTTTAATCTTCAAGCTGATTGTCTTCACAGCATCCTTGTGAGGCAACTATGACCTCTCAGTCTGCAGGACGCTAGTCTTTTGGGAGTTTGGTCTAGCAAACTAATGCAAGTTCATAGTTAAATGGCAAATTACTACAAGGAAATGTCTTTGGGGAGGAGGAACAGGGTCTCACTACGTAGCTCTGGGAGCTCTGTCTGGCCTGGAAGTTGCTATGTAGACCAGGCTGGCCTCAAACTCACAGAGATGCATCTACAGCTGTCTCCTGAATGCTGGGATCACCACATCCAAAAGAAAAGACATTTTGTGAGGGTAAGGAAAAACTGGTGAGCAACTCTTGCCTCTCTTCTTTCCTTCCCCCTCCTCCTCCCCCACCTCTTTTTCACTCCCTCCCTCTCTCCTCCAACCACCCTCTCTTTTAAGACCAAGTCTCACTTGGTAGCCAGGCTGGTCTGTAACTCCCTAGATAGCTTAGGCTGTCCTCTTGCCTCAGCCTTCAGAGTACTAGGAGATTTGTCATTTCTTAACAGGATCTGGTTATGGAACCCAGACTGTCCTGGAATTTGCATCGTCCTGCCTATGCCTCCTACATGCTGGGATTATAAACATGTGCCGCCACAGCTGGCTGGATGAGGTCTGAAGGGTGTGCGATACTTATATACACTGAGCTTTTCACTGTGCTCCCGAGAAAAGGAAACAGGTAAAAACCTAGTTAACCATATGCTCTCTAGCCTTTTATCAAGTACAGTCCACTCCTCCCCGGAAGACCCTGGAAGAGTGAGTGTTTTCATCTCATGACGCTGCTCCAGCTACTCTCTAACCCCTGACTCCTGAATTCTAGCCAAACAAGACCGTAATTACTTACATTCCATTCCTTCTCACCGGTCTTTTATTTACTGAATTTCTGCCTGAAATTCTCTGCCTTTTAACTTCCATGGATAGCTCCGGCCTTCTCATCCTCAAGTCTTGGTTCAGTCATCTTTCCCCTGACAGTATGAGTTTCCCCACAACCCTGTATCTTTTCATCCTGGTCTTTCGGTCAAAGCCAATTACCTGTCATGTTTCCCTCAGGCTGAGTGCAGTATTCCATATTTGTAATGCTCATACTCAGATGGCTGAGGCAGGAGGGTCTTGAGTACAAAGCCAGTCAGAGCTACAATAACGAGTTCCAGCATGCCTGGGCTATAGACATAACAAAAAAACATAACAACAAACCAAATAATAAACATAACAAAACCAAAATTCAAAAAATAATTTTTCTATTTTTTTCTTTCTGATGTTCATCTCCCTGACCAGGCTGTATGTTTCATTTTCACCATGAGAACCAGACAAGGTTTTGCCTTGTTTTCTGTTATATCCCCACAGAAATGCAGTTTCCGACACTTTCATAGGTACTCAGTATCTGTTATTGTTGCTCAGTGAAGTGAAATTCGAGTAATATCCTGACAATAGGCAGTCTGGCAGGTGAAACTCGATGGAGAATGGGCCCATGGCAGACAGGATCACATGAACAAAGGTCTGCAGGTGGCTAATCACAGGCTGAATAGTCTTATTGTTGTAGAAGCTTAAACCACAAGAGACAGGGAAATGTCAGAGATCATGCCTCCCAGCTCTGGTTCCCATTCTCAGGCACTGGGGAGAAAGTTGCCCTTGTCCTGATCACAGACACCTGTCCACAGCTGCATCAGGCTAAGAACTAATGCACAAGCCCTGCCTCTACCCAATGCTGTCTACTGGAATAGCTTGGCCTGATCTTCACCAATCATCTCAGTCAGCCAACTGCTGACTGGGCAGAGTCACAGAGGCCCAGAACACAAGACTAGAAAGATGTCTCGTAGGAGCAGAAAAATCAAAACTCAAACACAAGAGTTGTCTAACGAGTCACAAAACCTGTACCTGTATGTCCATGTTCCAAGTGCAGGCAAGTTGCTTTCTATATAAACTGTTCCTCTGCCTCCCTCTCCTGAAACTTGGATCCGTTTCCAGATGCTTTCCCTCTTCTCTAGTTAGCAAGTTTCCAGCACTAACCATGTCTCTGGACAAAAGGACTTTCCCTAGAGCTGTCCTTCAGTAAAGCTGGTCCCTGTAGAGCTCAACCTCAAAGAACCCTAAGTGAACTATAAATCTCACAGGGGCCCCTTCATTTTCAAGCATAACCCTGTTTTCAGAAGCTGAGACCCCGGAGGGACTAGGAAAGCTATCAAAGTCAGGTATAGGTGTTAACCTCAAGAGAGAAGAATGGCATATTTAAAATACACCCGCCTGAGAGTCAGAAAAATACACCAGCCTGAGAGTCAGATATCCTAGGAAATTCTTGTGAGATTTTAGACAAGCCTCTGCATGGCTCCAAACTTTAGTTTCCTCATCTATGTAATAGGGATAATTATAAGTCTCACATGATAGCTGTTAGAGTTAAATAATTTTTGAAACTACACGGTAGTTAGCAGGATGAGGTAATATTGAGTGCCGTGGACATAAATGAGAACATGATCAAACAAACAAAACTTTTCTGATTCAGATAAAGGAGAAAATTAAAATGGCCGCAGAAGCTGGACATGATGGCTCATATCTAGAATGTTAGCACTTGGGAGGCTGAGGTAGGAGACTGCCACTCACGTGAGGTTACACCAAGTTTCAGGTCAGCCTTCAAAGAAGACCTTGTTCCTCCCTACTCCCAAAAAAGCCACAGAAAAGAACAGACAAAAGTAGGTGGATGGGTGGGTGGCCTGAAACAAGCTTGCACCAGCTAGTGAGAGCTGGCTGTACCTATCTCTCTTCCCAGATCTTTGGTCAGAGTGGTTAAACTGAGAAGCTCAACATTATACTATGAAAGTTAGCAACGCTGTACACTGGGGTTCTTCCTCTTAGAACGATGCTTGGTAAACATCTCCAATGCATCTCCAGAAAATGCAATAAATAGTAAAACACTACAGAGAGATTCCTGAGGACTCATCCTAAAGATCTTGTGAATGAAAGGTTTAGGGGGGAAAAAAGCCCACAGGAAGAAGAAAAGAGGCGTGTCCAGCAGCAGTCCCATGGTTGTGCCGCCTGAGCTGGGTGTCTGTGAAGCCCTAGTGGCTCCCTGGAGGCACAGAATGGTCCAATACTGACCTGTGGATTATACTGACTGGGCATGTAGCCATCTCGGAAGTAAACCACAGCGACTTCCTGGTCATCCCTGTAACACAGGATGAAAAAAAAGCTTCTGAATAAAATTATTACTGATGTGTTTGGTGGGTCAGTCTATTTGGGGATACATCCAAAGCACATGTGGCAATCCATACAGTAAGCCCGGACAGGGGGTTCGCTGGAATTAGTGACAACAGAAACCTACTACTTCATTAAAAACTGAGATGTGCTTGAGAATATTTTGGATCTAAAGTTGTTTTATGAAGGCAGCAAGGAAACAAGGTTAGCATAGGTAAAATTAAAAACACATGCATCCAAAACTTTGAGTGAAAGAATCATATTGCCATGATTAGCAAAACAGAATTGCACTTTGTATTTCTACTGCTTAAAGTAGCAAAAGCCAGACTAAGATTTCATAAACTGTGGTGGGGATGTGCAAAAACTTGACTCTAAGATAACTTCTTCCCTTGCCCTTGGCCTATTTCCTATTATCTAGTTTATCTAAAAAGTAAACTAGCTACTTGGTTTTGTTATGATAACAGCCTGTTTGGAAATATCTGAAGTGAGATTGGGAAAGTCTGAGGAGGCGCTTAACTTTTTTGTTACTTTGTATTTTGAGACAGTCCCTCATATATCCCACGCTGACTTTGAACTCACTTTGTACCTAAGAATGACCTAGAACCCCTGATCTTCCTGCCTCTACCTCCCAAGCACTAGGATTATAAATGTGTGCCATCACACCTGGCTACATTCTTTTGTTTTTAGACAGGGTCTCATTATGTAGCTTTCTATGTACCTTGAACTTTCTGGAACCTGGAACCAGGCTGGCCTAGAACTCCGAGATCTGCCTGACTTTGTCTCTGGAGTGTTGAGACTAATGGCATGTGCCACCATGTGGAGCCCTGGCTAGGTCTATCAACCCTCTATGTGGTATTAAAGCTACAGTGTGATGGCCCATAGGAAAAACAATAGGGCCTGTCTTAGAAGACAAATTCAGACTGTAGTGCAAAGTGGCAACCAGATGGGTGAGGATGAGTCTGCCTCCCTGCCTGCCCACCCCAATTGCTCAGGCCTGTTTTGACTAGCCACAAAGATGGGCACAAAAACCTTTAGAACCTCAGGGTTCTCTATGAACGACTAAGGTTATCTTTAAGGATGATTCCCCCATCCAGAAGATCAGCAGCTCTGCTATATCCCCTTCAGAAGTAGAGCAAGGGGTTCCCAAAATTTCCTGGGAGGAATATTAGGAGAAAAGAAAACAAGCTATTGTATCCCAGAGGAAAAGTTCTTTAGTGATGGGCGGTGTCAAGAGAGGTTCTTAATCCAGCTGTCTACTGGCTCCTTGGGGACACTTACATAAATAACCTTCGGTTTTGGTCTAGAGAACCCCTTTCAGAGACATCTTCAAATCTTCGGCGGATTACATGGATCTTCCTGGGGAAGAAGGGTGAGAATCAGAGGTCATAGATGTGTGTCCTGAATGGGCCTCTTGCCTGGGGCCACACCTGAGGATCTCCTCCTTCCCTTACCTGTCCAGCAGCTCGTTCTCGATGGCACGCTGGTCAAATATGTTCCTTTCCTTCTCTTGAGCAATCAGGAGCACCACCGCACTGCAGAAAGAGCACACGTGAGCCAGGGCTGCTGGGAGCTTGTCCTTCCTGCCACTCCCTTCATAGCCAGGCAAGAACACAGCTTCTCAAGTAGTCCTGCGGATGCAGGCTGTAATCCCAGCACGTGGGGTTAGGAGAAAAGGGCAAGAAGATCAGAAATCTGAGGCCAGTCCTACAGAAAGGAGGGACTGAGGAGATGGTTCAGTCAATAACATGCTTGCCATGCAAGCATAAGGACCTGAGTTCAAGCTCCAGAATCCACTTTAAAAAAAAAAAAAAAAAAAAAAAAAAGCCAGCTGTGGCCACATGTCTGTCATCCCATCATTGGGAAGGCAGAGACAGAAGGATCCCTGGAGCTTGCTGGCAAGCCAGTCTAGCCAAATTGGTGAACTCCAAGTTCAATGAGAGACTATCTCAAAAACAAATGGAAAGAGATTCAAGAAGACACTAGATGTTGAATTGGCCTCCACATACATGTACACGACAGACAGACAGACAGACAGACAGACAGACAGACAGACACAATATACCTTGCCTGCAAGAACAGATGCTGCCTCAAGTTTGGATTGCCTGAGGCAACAATACATTTCTTGACAATAGGAAATGCAGTGTGGGAAAGGAGGTTCTCTGTTCTCTAGTGGTAGATGGAATACTGTAATGATGTCAAATTTCTGTACAACTTAAAATTTAGATTTAAAACCATCTAAGCATGCCCACTTTCTTTTCCCTTAGAAGATAACTTGGGCCATGTGTGATGGTGCACTCTTTGATCCCAGGACCCAGGTGGTGAAGACTGGAGAGCTGGGCGTTTAAGACTGTCCTAGGCTACCTGACACCCTATCTTAAAACAACCAACAGAAAACATAACACCATGATTCAAAAATCCGTGTGGAGAATAAGCAAGGAACGTTTTGTAAATCAACCACAATGCTGGCCAGGTGCTAATGACTCCGTGCTGAAGCTATAAAGAACATGACCTGAGAGAGCTCTTACATGAAAAACAAGGAGCCAATGGAACTCCAGAGGCAACTGCAAACAAGTGCCTCTTGGGACCTCGGCAGCTCTGTAATGTCCACAGGGCTACATTTGGTCTCACAGTAGTAATGGGATCGCTAAGGCTTGCTGGGCCTCTTTCTCCATTTACCCAATAGTTTCTTAAAGAAGCTGAAGCCTGAACACTCAAGAAAAAGCTTATGCCAGTTAAGATATGTTCAGTGTTTTAAACACAAGCTCTTCCCTCCCCAACTAGAAATTAGAAGGCCAGTGTTCTACAGTGCCAAATTCCCTTTTTGCTGTTGCTGTCGTGTGCTGGTGGATTCCTGCTCAGACTTTGGCTTAGTACGCTAATTATTTCTTATCTCCTATATCGACCTCTTATCTTTCTCTGCCTTTTCCAACCTTGGCTGAACCTCTCGTCTAAACTGTGTTTGCCTGACTTCTTTCTACTTGGCTGAATACTCTTCCAGCCCGCCTCAAGTCAAGAGGACAGACAGGACATTTAAACTGAAAACTGACTCTAACTAGGTCTGTAACTAGGAAGTGGTTTCTTATACGCCATCTTGCCTTGAGAGACCCAAGAGCCAAAGGCCTTGCTCTTCACTTTGTACCTGAACCACTCCACTCACGGGTAGGTGTTGAGGGGGCAGGGTGGCGCCTGGCCCAGGATGGCTCACCTCCAAGAAGAGGCAAAGGAGGAAGCCTGGAGGCTGGAGGTTAAAATGGAATTGCACGCTCTGGCTCATTATTAAGTCAGCCTTTCCACTCGCCAAACAGTGGGAGCCAGATGCAGAAAACACTCTACCCGCCACTGCCTTCGCTTCTGAGAAGTTTGGACTGTGCAGGACTCGGAAAGTTCTCAGTTGAGGAAGGTGAGCTGGAAATAGCATGCTGGCTGGGAGAGAGGACCCAACAATCTTAGTCCTGACTCTGCCAGTGTCTTGTGGTATGTCCTTGAGCGGGTCAGCTTCTTTCCCTGAGCCTTAATTGACTCATCTATGAAATAGAAGTGCTAATCAGGCCTTATGTCCCAACCTTTTACTATCAATAACCACCCTTACTCTGCTCATTCTAACTACGGGCCCTGTTTCACTGTTGTTGTCTTAAACATTTGCGCATGATTTGGTGGCTGTATACCATGTGTATGTAGGTGCCCTCAGAAGCCAAAAGAGGGCATCCGATTCCCTGGAGCTAGAAACACCAGTAGTTGTAAGTGACCCAATGTGGGTGCTGGGAGTGGAACTCAGGTCCTCTGGAAGATCAAGAAGCACTCTTTCTCTCTGAATATCTCTCCTGCTGCAGACCCTATGTTTGAAAGCATTTGTCTAAACTGAAACCATAATTTTACAAACAGTAAACAGAAGTCAGGTCCTTTGCGTGAGCAACAAATGCTCTTAACTGCTAAACCAATCCTCCAGTCTTGCTGAAATCATCCTTTTATAATCAGGGCCGATGGGATGTAACTCCCTACTTGGGAGGCTAAAGCAGAAGGACTGTCATGAGTTCAATGCTAATACAGGCTATACAGCAAGACCCTGTCTCAACAACAAGCAAACTGGCATGTAGCTGAGATACAGAGTACTCTCCTGGCACACACAAGGCCCTAGATTTGACTCTCAGCATGACAAAAAGGTTTTTAAAAAAGCAAACAAAATTATAGTTTAATTCTCAGATGTCTTTTCTTAAAAATTTCTGGGTTTCTGTGTTAGTTAGTTACTTAGTTAGTTAGTTAGTTTGTTTTTTGGAGACAGTCTTGCTACCTATTCCTGGTATTCTACTCACTACACAGCTCAGATTGGCCTTGAACTTAAGGCCATCCTCCTGTCTTCCTGAGTACTAGAATTGCAGGTGTATTTTTTATTGTTGAGACAGGATCTTGATATGTAGCCTTGGCTGTCCTGGAACTTGCTATGTCACCCAGACTGGCCTTGTATGCATAGAGACCCACCTGCCTCTGCCTCTCGAGCACTGAGACTAAAGGTTTGTATCGCCATGCCCAGCTCAAGAAAAAGCTCAGAGAAAAGAGAAGACCCACTAAGGTCATATGTTTGCTCAGCAGAAGGGCCTTCCCACTCTCACAGAAGGTACAGCCAGTCCCTGCTCAGAGGCCACAGAGCCCGTCACTACCAGTGGCTGACTCAAAGGACACAAATGTTCCCTCCCCACATTACTCTTGGCCTGTCAGGGCAGAAGGCTCCCTCTGCAGGGTGTTTCATCTGCAGTTGCTCAGGTGACCCATCCCCTGACTTCACTTTCTTAAAATGGAATCTGTTGGAGAATTCTAGTTGACATACTGTTTGTCCCACTTGTAAATGCTCAGAATTGGAGGCTTCTTGGAATTTAGTGGGGCTTAGCAAGCCCAGAAAGGCAATAGTGTCCTTACATATAAACACTGGGTTCTACTACCAGCTGACCATCACGGTACATCTCTGAACCCCGGTCCCTTTATCTGTAAAGCAGGGAGAGGAGCAGCACTGCCTCAGATCACATATTCTGAGGCCCAGCATGGAAAGCACTCAGTGCTCACTAGAGCAAAACTCAGTTCCACCCGGCCACTGAACAGCTGCTGTCAAAGGTCTCTCAACCATCTGGAGTCACTTACCAAGCATCTTCACACATCTGGAACATGGTTGAGAAGTAGGAAGAAAGCAAAGAAAACACTTCTAAGCAGTTAAAATGGACACCATAAAATTCCCAGATCAAAACTGACCTCATCAAAGAGGCCCTCACACTCTTCACACATCATCACAATAACCAGGATCTCGGATTCCCTCCCGAACCACAGCAAACCAGAGGGCAAAGGAGCAGAAGCAGAGGACTCCCATGTCAAGTGCGTTGACAGCGGTAAAATGTAAAAGCAGACACTTAAGAAGCCAACTGGGAACATTACAGATATGAATGAGAACTCAACCCCAGAGGCACAGGTGCTTTCTAACCCTGGGTGTGGCCCCAGTGAGCTTCAGCAAGATGACCTCCATGCAACAAGGAAACAGTAACTTATAGTTAGCCAGAATCTCTTATTTTAGAAGGAAACCCAAAACTCCACAAATTATTTTTGGCATTTAAAGGTGTATGTTTCTATTCCTAGAAATACTCCTTTGTCCCCCAGTGATGTCTAGCAAAGGAGAAGCTGCCACACCCAGGAGTACTGACACAATGACAGGGTACTACTGCCACCTTTCCACATTCTTACTTAGCTGAGCCATAGAGCTCCCAGGCTTTGGCAATCCCCAGGGCCAGTCCCTTGCTGGGGTTATTGGACAGGATCTTGGAAGCTTCTTTGGTCTTATTCAGGACATTGAAAACATGTCTGTTGGAAGAGAGATGGCTGCTCAGTAATTGGATGGAACAGAATGCCCTTCTGCCCTAACCTCACAGATACATATGGGAACAGAACTCTGAACCTCAGCCCAGTGCTTAAAAGCATGTTACTACCATTCCCAGAGGAGTCCTGAGATCTCTGAGACCATTCCACCCCAACTCAGTTTTTAAGGGACTCAGAGCCCCTTACCTTGGGTCCCCAGGTGCTACGTGGAATTCATATGGAATCACAGTGACCTGGAGCACCCCTGATGGCTAAGAATCTAGTACTATAGCTCAGCCCTCAGAAGCTCCTCAACCCCCATATGCTTCAGATTCAAAACTGCTTTCAAGCATCAGATATGCCCAGATCTTCCTATCAGAGGCCCCTCAACGGCATCATTTTCTGTCCCTGGAGCATTAATCTACACAACGAGGGGCGGGATTAATATGCCATGAGGGCTCTTCTTTCTCTGATATATAAACGATCTGATTTCAAGTAGGAAACTGCCATGGAGAAAACGGAGATGTGAAGAAAGCATGGCTCAGGGCCCAGGAAGGTGTAGCCATGGTAAGAGATCTCTGGCTTAGCCTGACCCATTGAGCTCTTCCCCACAAATGGGCTCCACACTGCCCTAAGAACCCACCGGTGCACAGCTGGAGTCCGGGAGGCCAGGCCCCCAAAGCTGGCAGAGATAGTGTTGATCTCAATCTGTTTCAGGGTTTTGGAGCCATCTGCACCGCACTGGAACATGTAATCCGAGCGATTCAGGCCCAGGAACACGGTCTGTGGAAAGAACTGAAGGCTGAGGACACTGGCCCAGGGGCTGGCTCTGGGGTGGAGCCACATCATACTCTATAGGGCTAAGGAGAACCGTCTGATATTCCCAGACCCAGAAGGATCATTTGTCATCCCAGGACTAGTCATGTGCAGGCCCAGTAGAGTCTGGTCAGAGGCAGATTCCTATGAGATCAAGACTGAGGCCAGTTCTTCTAGTAAAAATAAAAAATAAAACAAAAACTAATCTGCCAGCGATGAAAGAGACAAGTGGCAGACAAAGGAGGGGCTAGTACTGGTTACCTGGGCAATGCCCTCTTTCAGAACTTGCTTGTAGATATCAAAGAGGCGGGCAGTATAGTCATCTTTTTTGATAGTGCTGGAGAAGGGAAGAGAACATTTTCTAAGCTATGTGAGCCACTACAGGTCAAGGAATCCCACTCCATCCACTGACTCCTAGGTCCTTTCTGGGTCTTGAATACCCATTCCAACCTAGGAGAAAATAGTACCTAAGAGTCTACCCCAGAGTCAGACAGAGAACCGGGGTGCAAGCCCAAGCTCTTTCCCGCTGTCAGGCCATCTCAGGGAACCGCACCACCTTTCTACCTTAGTTTGTTCAACTAAAGAAGAAAATAACTGAAGAAGAAAATAAGATAGGCTGTGGTGAGAAGTAAAGGACACGATGTTTTTTAAAAATGCCTGAGTGAGGTAACCCAGACCCAAAAGGAGTACATGGTATGTACTCACTGATAAGTGGGTATTAGACAAAAGGTACAGACTACCTAGGATACAACCCACAGATCCTAAGAAGTGTAACAGGCAGAAAGGCCCAAGTGAGGGGAAGGAAATAGTCACAGGAGGCAGAGGGAGGAAGGGATCTGGGTAGGAGAGTGGAAGGGGGAGGGAAAAGGGGAACAGGATCAAGTATAGGGGAAAGGGGATGGGGAGGGGGGGCAGGCAATGACTGGAATGTAAATAAACAAAGTAATTTTTCAAAAAATTCAATCATCTTGAATACCTGATGGCAGAGAAATTTTCTAGCTGACCTAAAGTCAACTCTCTGTAGCACTCTGGTTACCTCCCAGATACGTCTCCCCCTCCTCCATGACAGTACCCAGGGCATTTTGTGATGTGCCTGCAGGTTTTTCAGGCCCAAGGTCTGTATCCTGGTCTACTGCTTAAGTCAGTCCTCATATGATACTGTTTCTGTGAAGTGTTTGCTGTCCAGGTAGGAGGCCTTTTCTAGGTGCTCTCAAAGAACCATGCAGGTACCCTTTACAGAGCTGACTGAAGATGCAATTTTCACTTTATTATATGACAACTAATGTCATCTCTTCTGTTTGGCTAGAGACTGCAAGAAGGTGGGTTAGATCTAAGTAGGCCCATCATCTCAGCCCAGGGAGATGCTGTAGACATGCACTCATCCAGTATGGTTTTCTGGAGTCTTAGGAAGAAGCACAGCAAGGGGGAGCTTGGAAGTCATTAACACAACATCTGATGCTTCTCAAGATTTGGGGCAAACTTGGTGCCTC